>NW_024879211.1:0-105106 GCF_018340385.1 Cyprinus carpio | reverse complement strand
ACACTGTGAACTGATTATTTTGTAGACATTCTGTTGAAAAATGAAACAACATAAACAATTGGGTGAGTGTGAGGAATTAAATAAATTGGAATCAGAGGTGTGTTAATATATTTAACGTTTTTTGTTTGTTTAGAAATAGACATTGAAGAATCAAATATTATCGAAGTGACCTCCTTTTTCCACTTGAGCTCCGCTGCACCCTCTCAAAATGTCCTGGTTGTCACCCGTCACTGGTGAGAGCTATGTGTTATGAGTTGCAGAAGCAGCAGCGAGAGACACGTTATTGTAACGCGAACCGCACATTAAAATAATGCTGCGCGAGCGCCAATCTTTCTGTTTCGTACGCATGATTTTCCTCTGCTTTGTTACAAAAACCAGACACGCGTGCTCAGATTAATGCTCTTGCTCGGAGGAGAATGCGCGCGCACTTAAAACGGTTTCCTCTCGCTTCAAAAACTGTCCTGTGCACAGTGTGAACGATCTGATCAATTAAACATGGGCTCGGAAAAAAAAAATACGCATTACAGATAGAGTTCGTGAACGCTGGAGTTATGTATTGTAGTAATCTGCCCATTCTTGTTGTGTTTCTCGCGCTCCGTTTAGCGCGCACTTCATTCTGACTGGTTTCAAGATAGTAACACCAAACCGTGCAGTGTGTAATACCAATCATGGCCCCCACCAGATGGAGCTATAGATTATTTAAATATTGTTGCAGAAAGACGTGTATAGAGCATTTAAATCAGGGCCTGGCTGTCAGAGGAGAGAGAGAGACAGAGAGAGCGAGAGAGAGAGTTAACATCTCTTTAATCACCAGAAGAAAAAAAACAGTTAATTGTGTATTTGTTGTTGTTGTTTTTATCATCATTACAGCTTAAGAAATCTCTTAATATAATTCTTTTCTGTCAGTTTTAGGGACAAAAAAACCTAGCACAATATGTAGGGCTCAGACAACATGATTTTATATAATTGGTTAAGAATTATGGTAATTGCAACATAAACATTAAAAAAAAAAAAAAAAAACATACACATGGATTTTTTTTTTTTTAATTTAGTAAATAATTTGAAATTTATTTGGTACAGACCTATGACAGAATCCTATGACATGACATTTATCTGAATTTACAATCTCATGGATGTAACACAAGTAAAACAGTTCAGACTCACAGATGAAGGACTAAGCTGTAATGCAGGCACAAATATTTTACAAATATTTTATAATGTAGGCACATTGATATTCTTGATGATATTTTTTTTTCCAAGCACATTTTACCAATTTCCAAATACACATCAATCTTAATAAATATTATACTTTTGATATTTAATCATTTATGAGTGATATATAATTGTCCTTGAAGGCTGAAAGTGAAAAACTCTTATATTCAGGAGTGCTGAATTTTTAGGCATGTTTTCTTGCCATGCATTGGTCATAGAGCTCATTGATTAGCGCTGTGCCTCAGGTGGTGAAATAGATTTGTTATACATTATTCAGGTTTCACAAGGACCTTCCGTTTGCAGTGCGTTTTATAGTAGGCTATCATGTGTATGCGGTGCAGAAGCAGCCTTATTGCAGTGAGGAGCGCATTATTGTAAACGCGAAAGCACATTAAAATAATGCGCGAGCGCGAATCTCTCCGTTCGCACTTTGCTTTGTCTCAGATACACACTGCTCTTGCTCGGAGAGAGTGCGCGCACTTAAAACGTTTTTTCCTCTCGCTCAAAAAACTGTGTCCTGTGCAGTCACAACTCTTTCTATGCTCATGCGCTAGATATTCATTCTTTTCGCACCCTTTCTATTTCTAACCTTTTTGTTCACATCTTTTACATGTGCATGTGTGAACGCTCTGATCCATTAACATGGGCTCGGAAAAAAATATGCATTACAGATAGAGCTCGTGAACCTGGAGCTACGTAGTAATATGCCCAGTCTGTTGTGTTCTCGCGCTCCATTTAGGCGTGCCTCACACATACCGACACAGAAATACAAACCATGGTAACAACAACCATATCCACCAACAGAATTACCTTTAAATAATTATTGTAGAAACGCGTATAGAGCATTTAAATCATTTATTTTCAAAGAAAAAAAATATGAATTTTTTATGTATTTTAAAAAGCTAATGACATTTAACTTGTAATTAGTTTTATATAATAATTTCACAAATGTTTATGATCATTAAAAGGATTTTTAAAAATGGTAAATAAAAAAATTATTAGTAAATAATGTTCAGTCATCAGCTACGACCAACAGGAAGTCGGCTATTTTGGTTTAAAATGTGGAGTTTTGGAAAATGGTGGCTGTGAATTAATGCAGATCTCCTCTCACAAAAAATGAAAAATTTCACACCAAGCTTGTGTACATGATGCCAAGATACTGAAGATGCTAAATTGTGAACAGATTGGATATGTTTAAACGTGTTGCCATTGCAATTTATTAAAAACATTAAATATATAACAGTAATTTTCCTTAAATCTTTAAAGTTAGTTATCCTAACACTTCAAACTAATTCAAATGTTTGCAATTCTATTTGCAAATTCAAAATGTTGCAAAAGAAAATTGTTTTATAGTAATTTTGATACTGACTTATGATATTCTGTGAGATATGACATTGTCTGTATTTGGGTAGTTGACACATAGGCAGTGTATAACATGTTGATTTTTTGTAAAAAAGACCAAAAAATTTGAATAACAAATGTACATATTTATGGAATTGTGAAGGCTGATCTACTGAGAAAATATAAAGGGTCACTAAGGTGCACTTAAGAATGAATTGTTAACACAGTAAAATTGAAATTTATAAAGTATTCGTGCCACCTTTACAAATACATTAAAGGTATCCAGAAGGTAAGAAATAGGATAATCTCTTTCAACATGTTTATTTTCTTTAACATTAATAAACCAGAATTAAATTTAAATGATAAGGAGGAGCAAAATAGAATATAAGAATGAAATACTAATACAGTAATTTTTTCATGTACTAATATTTAGACTTTTTTTTTTTTTTTTTTTTTTTTTTTTTTTTTAATACAATATTTTTTTTTTTAAAAAAAATACAATATACAAATAATGTTTTTTTCTCTCCAGGAAGTTAAAATTATTCTAAACAATGATATACATCTATATAAAACAATAAAAATACTTGGAAAAAAAAGGAAGGATGGAAATAGGATAAGCCCTTTCAACACATATCTTTAAATGGTATGTGCATATGAATAATCAGTGTTCTGTAATATCTTGTTGCTGAGAAAAAGTGTTCCCAGACATAAATTACTATTAATTACTAGTATTTAGAGTGTGCGTAAGGATATATATTCCAATATTAAAGAATGTATTAGATAACACTACTTTGGCATTAAAGTTATTTTGTTGAATATTCATTAAAAAACAAAAAAAAAAAGGCCTCAATTACATAGTATAAAAAAGTTTTTAATAACAGACAAAGTCAAATTTTAGTAAAGGAAAAATTAATTTGTATATTCATTAAATAATATCAACAAAATTAATTTACACATGAACATTACATATTTAATGCACATATTGTATGTTAACATTTGCCAACAGTATGCATGCAAAGTGAATTTTGACAATGATATCCCTCTGTTATCCTACAGAAATAATAACTTTGTTAATAACAAGTAATAAAATAAAAAGTAATAAAAAATAAATATTAATAACAACATGTGACTTTTAGCATTTAGTGGCAGTTCGAGTGACACATTTTACTCCAAGTGTCTTATGTTATTTTTACTTCAAAATGTAAAATACAAAACATTGATTTAAATTCTTCATAGATTCATAAATTCTTCATTGATCAAAACGACCTAAAAAATTAAAACAAATATTAAAATCTGTGTTTCCACATGCAAAAACAAACAAAAAAACTAACAAACAAATATTAAAATCTGTGTTTGCATATGTGTGTCCACATGCAAAAACTAATAAAATCACTTCTATTTTATTAAATTAATTTTTACTTATTAAGCGCTTAAGAGTAATGTGTTATTGTGACCAGAAAAGTAATATTCACATACAAATTGTACAGATAGAGTAATGATGTTATTTCAGCAGAAAATGGTGGAATAATTCAAGCAATAATATTTATTATCATGAATTACATGTTCTTATCATCATCATTAGAATATAAGGAAAATTTAGCAGATTGATATATTGAGTTTCAGAGTTGGCATTGTCTGAAGGTCCTTGCGGGCTTAGTGTTATATGGTTCAAATGCGTTGGGTCATTAGAAATGTTTATAAGAGGCTGGAAAGCAAACTGGAGGCTCTCAAGTAATCTCATTAGCTCAGAATTGTTATCCTGAGAGATAGAAAATAGCAAAAGGAGAATAATTAGTGTAGCTGCAGTTCTTAACATTTCAGGCAATTTTGTGCATCAGATTTTGTAAATAAAAAAAAGATTATGAGATGTATTGTGAATGTTTGGCTTAGATAAAGTAGTCCTGCATAGTATACAGCAACTTCTTTTTTATTTATCTTGTGTAGTAATCAAAGGTGCATAATTTAGAAGTAAATATTCTTCATCATTCTGAAATTGAATGATATTATACCAATTTTAAGGAAAATAATTGCCTCATTTAACAGAAAGAAATAAGACGTGGTCAATCTGCAGTGTGTTTATACATAACTGCTACATGTCATGGTGTTTTTAGTGGACCATTTTAGTAGTGTGTAAAGTTAGCATATTGTAAAAAGTAATAATAATAACAACGCTGAATAATAACAAGCAAGTACACTGCAGGGACTTGAACCCCATCCAGGTGGATAACCTGGAGGTACCATTACCAGTGTATTTTTGCTTTTTGTTATTATTTAGATTAAAGGGTAAGCAAAACGTTGCATTAGCAACAGCATGTTCATTTATAAATGTACATTATTTTTACTTTGCTATTAGATGTACTGTTATATAATCCTTTAAAGGCAAAAATATAGAGATAAAATGTCCGCCTTCTTTGCATAAATAAATAAATAATACAAGAATTTTATTGTGGACCAAACCAACCTCAGGGACATGGCTGGCAAGCTAAATGTACATTTACATTAATATGTATTTAAAGTAAAAGCCTTTTGAACATTAAGAATCATACAAACCAGATAACCGTTTTACAATTATGCAAGATATAACAACAAAATAAAAAAAAAAATATAAACTTTATTCAAATGCATATCTGTTGTAACTATAAAAAGTCGGTTTCATAATATATATTCAACCATTTTACCTGCAATTTCTGCTTACCAAGTGTTACTTATTTTAAAATTAAGTATGTGTATTTATCTTTAACATGAAAAAAATGCCAATGCAAGAAAAACAAAACATCTTTTGTTGTTGATTTAACAATGATTACAAAATTATAGTGGTTTTTGTGTATGTATACATGTCATGGACAATCAATATTTAGAATAAAAAAAAATGAATAAATAATAAAAATAAAAAATAAAAATATAAAACCTTAAAAAGAAATAAAAAAAAAAGATAAATTAAAATAACTGATCAAATGAGTAGCAATAAAAAAAAAAAAAAAATAGTAATAAACTCAATACGTATTATGGAAAACTTAAAAAACCATGCGCAGTTCTAATACTTATAAAAAATAATAAAAAAATAATAAGAAACTATAAATTCTACAAAATGGTCCCTTAAAATATCACCAAGCAAAACAAATAAAACAGTAAACAACAAAAAAAAAGCATAAATAATGAAAATAACAACCAAGTAATCGTTCTCATACCGGTAAAATGGGACACTTTAAAATACAATTGATAAAACAAAATATGTTGGTTGCTTTAAAAAAAACAAAATAATATAAAAAAAAAAATAAAAACAATAATCTTGGGACATTTAAAAAAAAAAAACAAATCTGTTACTGGCTTACCAAAAAAAAGAAAAACGAGATAAACTCTTTAAATCATGGTCCCTTTTTCTTTCACCAAGAGCAACCAAAACTTTATTTAATCAATAAAGAGGAGCACGTAAGAATGAAAATAGAAACCAAAATAATGTCTTTTAAAAAATAAAATTAAGAAACTTATAACACCAATAAAAATAAAAAAATAAAATAGAAAAAAAAAAGAAAAATAATAAAAAATGAGTGGGAAAAAAATACTAGTAAAATTTCATACCGTAATTTGGACTCTAAAAAAAAAAAATGAGCATCTAATAATAAATAAATAAAAAAAAAAAATAAAAAAAAAAATCTTTCTCATGGTCTAAAATTCTATAAAATAAAAAAATAGAAGCATTATTAAAATAATATAAAGGGGCCCATAAAAAAAAAATACAAAAAAATAATGTTCTCATAAGCTAGTGGAAATATTATAATAAACGGACAATATAAAAAAAATAAAATATAAAAAAAATAAAAATTGGAGTGGGATAAAAACAAGTCTGTAAAAATACAGAATAGGACACTGAAAATACAATGAGCAGTTACCAAAGGATTACCATAAAAAATAGAAGATAAGAGATAAGCTCTTTCATAAGATGGTCCTTTTTTCATTTCACCAAGCAACCAGCCCTTCATAAACGATCAATAAAGGGGAGGACATAGAATGAAATAGCAAACCCAATAATGTCTTTATGCCGTAATGTGGAACATTTATAATAAAATGCAGAACAAACAAAACGATGAATTTTATTATTTTTGTTTATTTTGGAAAACATGGGATTCTTTATACTAGTAATGTTAATCATAACAGTAAATTTGGACATTTAAAATATACAATGAGCAGTTCTGAATACTGGCTGACCAAGGATCCAAGAAGAATAAGAGAATAGCTCTTTCATCATGGTCCCTTTTTCTTTCACCAAGCAACCAGAACTAACATTTAAATCGATAAAATAGGAGAAACATAAGAATGAAATAAACAACCCAATAATGTTTTCATGCGGTAATGTGGACATTTATAATACAATAGACAAAACAAATACACTGAAAATTTTTTTTTTTTTTTTTTTTTTTGGAGTGGGGATTCTTATACTAGTAAATGGGCTCATAAAAAATATGGGACAATTAAAAAATAAATGAGCAGTTCTGATATGGCTTACCAAAGGATCCAGATAGATAATGAGATAAGCTCTTTCATCATGGTCACTTTTTTCTTTCACATAAGCAAACCAGAACTTCATTTAAATCGATAAAGAGGACGCACATAAGAATGAAATAGCAAAATAATAAAAAAAATAAATAATGTTCTCATGCGGTAATGTGGACATATAAACTTGATATAAAACAAAAAACAAAAACAATTTATTTATTTTTATTATTATTTGTTTTAATTATTTTTTTTTTGAGTGGGATTTCTATATACCAGTAATGTTCTCATAGCAGTAATATGGACATTTAAAATACAACGAACAGTTATGATAATGGCTTAATACCAAGGATCCAGAAGATAAGAGAATACGCTCTTGTCATAAGAATCCCTTTTTCTTTCACCAAGCAAACCAGAACATTCATTTAATTACAAAAAAGAGGAGGAACATAAGAATGAATAGCAACCCCAATAATGTTTCCAAAACAGACTTAAAAAAAAAAAAAAACACTGAATTTTTTTTTTTTTTTTTTTTTTAAACCATTTAAACCAATTGTTTAAAGTGGGATTTTTATACTAGTAAACGTCTACATACAGTAATTTGGACACTTAAATATACATACGGAGCAGTTCTGATACTGGCGTACCAAGGATCCAGAAGATAAAGAGATAAGCTCTTTCATCATGAGTCCTTTTTTTCTTTCACCAAGCAACCAGAACTTCATTTAAAAATAAAAAATATAAAAACAATATAATATAATAAAAAATATACTAAATAAAATAATAAAAAAAAAAAAAAAAAATATTATAAGAATATATATAAAATAAATATAAAAATAAATAAGATATGACATTTGTCTCTGTATTTGGGTAGTTATTAAATAGGCAGTATAACATGTTGATTTTTGTAAAGACAAAAAATTTGAATAACAAATATTACATATTTATGAATTGTGAAGGCTGATCTCTGAGAGAAATATAAAAGGGGTCACTAAGGTGCATAAGAATGGTGTTAACACAGTAACATTGAAATTTAATAAATATTGACCTTTACACACAATACATTAAGGTATCAGAAGGTAGAAATAGGATAATCTCTTTCAACATGTTTATTTTCAATAACATTAATAAATGAAATTAAATTTAAATGATGGGAGGCAAAATAGAATATAAGAATGAAATACTAATAAACTATTTTTTTTTTCTCCAGGAAGTAAAACAATTTTCTAATCTACAAAATAATGTTTTTTTTTTTTCTCCAGGAAGTTAAAAATATTCTAAACAATAGATTATACATCTATATAAAACAATAAAAATACTTGAAAAAAGGAAGTAAATAAAGTAAATTATAATACTTAATATAACTTACAGATGGTGTGGTATGTGCCCTATGAATAAATCAGGTGTTCTGTAGTATCACTTGTTGCTGAGAAAAGTGACACAGGCCATTTACTATTAATTACACTGGTAGTAGATGTGCGTAAGGATGTATATTCCAATATTAAAGAAATGTGATAGATAAATACGCATTATTCTTTTCCATTTCACTTTAGCATTGAGTTATTTTGGTGGTCTTGGCCTCAATTACTTTAGTGTAAAAGTTTATGCTGTAGACAGAAATTAAATTTTAGTAGGAAAATAAATTTGGATGGAAAGTTTATTCAGAATTATAGCATGTATAGGCACATGACATTTCCTTGTTGCTTTGTGTAGTGAACATTTGCCAACAGTAAGTATACAAAATTAATTTTGACAATATTGTGTCCACTCAGTTTATAAGTTGCAGAAATATGCTTTGTTAATAACAAAGTATAAAAAAAATAAATATAAACTATATATATTCTGTGCTTCCTTCTTTTCATATGTCTTTCTTACTATCTCCACTTAGTGTGTTGTTCTATGCCCAAATGTGCTCTGCCCTGGTTTCTTTCATTGACTGGGCTGTTAGATACCCGCGTGGCTGCTTCAGGCAATGTGCCCATTCTTTACTTTGTTGGCCGTGTAACAAAAAAGTTAGATGTTGTTGATGCAGTGTTTCTGCAGCCAGCACAAATGGCATTTAATCCCTTCCCACTGGTTTTATGGTGATTTGTCCATTGCATTGTTGCCATGCTTTATTTAATGGACCTGCTTCCCCATTTGTTTGTTTGATGTTTGTATATCGCGTTGTTGTGCGTGTATTGGAGATGCCGTGCTCCACTGCTGGGCTTTGTTTGTGAATTTGTTTCTGGCTTTTGTTTGGGTGGGATTCTTGTAGTAATGTTTTCTCATACAGTAATATGGACATTTTAAAAATACAGCGAACAGTTCGATGCTGGCTTGCTGGGATCAGAGGTAAGAGATAAAGCTCTTTCATCATGGTCCTTTTTACTTTCACCAAGCAACCAGAACTTCTTTTAATCAATAAAGAGAGGAGGGACATAAGAATGAAATGAGAAAGCCAATAATAATGTCTTTTTTAATAGCAGTAATGTGGACATTTATATTTTAATAGACAAAAACAAACACTGAATTTTTTTTTTTTTTTGAGTGGGATTCTTATATAGTAAAGTTCTCATACAGTGGTTGGACACTTAAAATACAATGAACGAGTTCTGACACTGGCTTATAAGGATCAGAAGATAAGAGAGATAGAAGCTCTTTCATCATAGTCCTTTTCTCGCAAGCAACCAGAACTTCATTCCGTCGATAAAGGGAGATACATAAGGTGAAATATCAACCCAACAATGTTCTCATGCGGTAATGTGGACATTTATAATACAATGGACAAAACAAAACACTGATTTATTTTTATTTTATTTTTTTGAGTGGGATTCTTATACTAGTAATATTATGCTCATACGGTATATGGTACTTAAAATACAATGAGCAGTTCTGATACTGGCTAAGGATCAGAAGATAAAGATAAGCTCTTTCATCATGGTCCTTTTTCTTTCACCAAACATAGGAACTTCATTAAATCGATAAAGGCACATAAGAATGAAAATAACAGCTTAATGTTCTCAATAGCAGGTAATGTGGACATTTATAATACAATGTAGAACAAAACACTGATTTATTTTTTTATTTATTTGTAATATGGACACTTATACTTACAAAGGAACCATAATACAATTAAACTTACCAAACATCAATAAGAAAACTTAAAATACAACAAAAAGTTCTGATATTGACTTACCAAGGATCCCGAAGATAAGAGATAAGCTCTTTCATCATGTTATTTTTTCTTTCACCAAGCAACCAGAACTTCATTTAATCAATAGAGGAGGACATAAGAATGAAATATGACAATAATGTGTTTTCATCGCGGTAATGTGGTTATATGTGTCAGACAAAACAAAACACTGATATTTTTTTTTTTTTTTTTTTTTTTGGAGTGGGATTTTATACTGGTAAAGTTCTCATACAGTAATTTGGACACTTAAAATACAATGAGCAGTTCTGACACTGGCTTGCAAGGATCGAAGATAAGAGATAAGCTCTTTCATCATGGTCACTTTTTCTTTCATAAGCAACCAGAACTTCATTTAGAGTGATAAAGAGGGAGCACATAGAATGGAAATATGGCAATAATGTTCTCATGTCGCATTAATGTGGACATTTATAATACAATGGACAAAACAAAACACTGATTTATTTATTTTTTATTTATTTGTTTGTTTTATTTATTTTTTTTTTTTTGAGGTGGGATTCTTATACGTGTGTTCTCATACAGTCATATGGACATTTAAAATACAGCGAACAGTTCTGATATTGGCTTACCAAGGATCCAGAAGATAAGAGATAAGCTCTTTCATCATGGTCCTTCACCAAGCAACCAGAACTTCATTTAATCGATAAAGAGGAGGGACATAAAGAGTGAAATAGCAGCAATAATGTCGCTAGGTAATGTGGACATTTATATAATACAATGGACAAAACAAAACGCAGATTCGTTTTTTTTAATGAACTGCTAAATAATCACATTACAATAGTTATACTAGTAATGTTCTCATACAGTAATATGGACACTTAAAATACAATGGTAGTTCTGATACTGGCTTGCAAGGATCCAGAGATGAGGAATAAAAGCTCTTTCATCATGGTCCTTTTCTTTCTAAGCAACCAGAACTTCATTTAATCAATAAAGAGGAGTCATAAGGGACATTTATCAACCCAGTAATGTTCTCATGTGGTAATGTGGACATTTATAGGTTGTTTTTTTTTTTGAGTGGGATTGACTTATTTTATTTATTTGTATTTTTTATTTTATTTTATTTTATTTTTTTGGAGTGGGATTCTTATACCAGTAATGTTCTCATACAGTAATATAGACACTTAAAATACAACAAACAGTTCTGATACTGGCTTGCAAGGATCAGAAGATAAGAGATATCCTTCATCATGGGTCCTTGTTTCTTTTTTACCAAGTAACCAGAATTTCATTTAACCAATAAAATTACATAACAGTGAAATGGCAATCTAGTAATGTTCTCATGCAGTAATATGGATGTAATACAATGAACAAAAACACTATTTTTCTTATATATATATCATCTGATACTTTAAGCTGATACTACCTTAACAATTATCCAGATAATAAGAGAATAGCTCTTTCATCATGGAATTTGTTTATTTCATCAATAACCAGAACTGTATTTAGTCAAATCATGAATTAATCAAAAGTAATTAGATTAAATGTTCCTGTGGCTCAAGTGGTGGCGCATTGCCTTAGCAGCTGGGTTATGGGTTGATTTCCCAGGGGAAACAGTTACGTAAAAAAATCGTTAGCCTGAATGCATTGTAAGTGCTTTTGATAAAAAGCGTCTGCTAACTGCAGACATTAATTTAAAACCAAAGGTTTTTAAATTGTCATTTAACTTTTAAGCTACCATAAGCTTAAGTTTTATTTAACTGTGCATGTCTTCAAAGGAACCCCCAAAAACACCTCATCAGCGTGTAAAAGTAAAACAGGCACAACCATTTGTATATTAACTGAAAAGTTGTCAATGTTTTTACGTACACATGGTCAATTAAAGGTTCCTTCTCAGTTGTTGGTTCTTTAAAACATGTTGAATATATCGCCTGTCTGCCATGAAAGTGCAGAGGGATGGGCGACTTTAATGCACCATATTAAAAAATCACCTACCAGCAACAACTTTATTGCAAATTGTGATACAAAATTAAATCAGCGTTTGTCATACATTTTGTGTAAAAACAGACAAAGGGTATTTGAAGGTCTTGTAAATAACACAAAACAATATGTACCTTTTCAGTGAAGTGTGTTAAACATGCATTCCAAATAAGATTTGAAAGTTTACAGTAGATTTGCTACACCGTATGCTATATATAACCCATCTCAACCATGTTGCTGGCTCTTTCAGGATCCATGAAAAAGGGGGAGGGACAATGCTTGTGTACGCTGCACAACGAGAACGACCACCAAAGGTGTAGTTTTCTGATTGCAACATCTCTTCAGACAGCATCTGATTCATGCAGCCCTTGTTTCAGTTAAAGCCATACATGTCGTTCTTAAACTGTGAACCACAAACCACTTCAGATCTGTTCTTGACAGCGCAAACTCTGTACATTCAACAAAAAACTGTGAGAAAAGAGCTTGTTGTTGTGTCTGTCAAATATAACTCATCTGTACCACAAAAACATGGCATTTCGTTGTACAGCTTCATAAAAGTTCCATTACAAATAAAATACTTTTTTCATTATAGTCTTTAATAGTCAAGCAAGAAAAAATTGCTTACTCGACTAGTGACCATAGAAGCTGGCCAGCGGCAAAATTTCTTTTCTTTAAATATCCAATAGAACAATCAACAGTTAAACCCTGTTACTTTGAGGAACTGTGCATGCCCAAGCCAATTTCAAAGGAAACGGCCGGCGCAAACATCCAGTTCATGCATGCATTTTTCCTATTCTACATGTATAGGATTGAGTTAAACAATTTTGCTGGACTCAGCCAACCATGTGTTTCCGCTTTTAAACCCCCACATGACTATCATCAAAAATGGATGTACACCAGTTCGGGGTAACTTCTTTTTATCAGTACGCACAATGTTGGTTGTTTTTTTTTGTTTACCCTGTTTTGTGCACACGCGCCATTAACTAAGCCGAGGTCATTTACTATCAATATTGTAAATCAACAGGACACGTGCATGCTAACGCCTTAAAAAGCAACTTTGCTGGCAAGCACGTCATGGCTAAACCTTTATATGATGACCAGCAATTATTAACTCTACTTTGCCAGGTCTTCTGTTTTAACCTTACGGGCAAAATCTGCTGACTTATGGTTTCAACCTCTGAGCAGATCATTAATTACTGCTTTAGGTTGTGATTCAGGTACTGCATCGTTTGTAGGCAAAACTGTGAAAGGGAGTAAAATCATCCTCCCCTGTGTAAACATTTCCTTAACAATCTCCAAATCTTCTTGCTCATTGGAGACTTTTACTTCGTTCCTTTAAATCAGGTTTAAGTAATTCCCACAGCATAATGCTGGTCTGTTGTTGCTCATTGACCAGTGTTAACTCTACACCAAGTAAAAGCAATTAGACCCCACAGGCCAAGGTCCTGGGTCCTTCCGCATATACAGGTTTACACCTTAAACGGGTGGCAGTCGGAAATAAATCCAACTGCTATTTAAACACAAACACATCCAAAAGGAGAGAAGTCTCCAGTGTGTGTCAATTGGACGTAATATTCCATGGAATGTATGACAACAGTTTATGATCTACCATTGAGATCTCATCTATAATTAAAAATGTCTGAAGGGCCATTTGGAATTTTGCTCGCCAAAAGAATTTACTTTCTCTTCTACCAAAGGTGTGTATGGCAACTTTATCATCTTGTGCCAAAGGAAAATGTCTGATGTATAGTAGAAGCCTTTAATTGGAAAGAGGGCAATTCCAGTTGGCGAGCAGTTAATACAACAGGCCACAGTTCCTCTGGATAACAAAGAAATTTGCGACAATAATCTTGTCGCTTCATATTGTCTCGGCTTTATTTACATGGCTGTTTTGCGCAGAATCCTGCTGCCACCAGTAATGAACACATGAAAAGGTTTAGGGTTTTACACTCTAATTTTACTGAAACCTCATTGTGTACTTTTAAAGAAAGAACAGATATCTGGGTTGTATGTAAAGAGCGAATTAAAGCTCAACCCATCTGCGGACTCAGACAATAGTCCTTTTCTAAATTTGAGACCACTGGCTCCATCATCAGTTGCTAAATATGGTATAAAACTTTCATAGTTCTTCACCTTACGGCCCAGTCTCCCGTCTAAGCTGGGGACATTCCTAAGTTCTAATTGCTGTTCCGGACAAAGTGAACACCATGCATCTTCTAATATGCCTCCTCATACTCAACAGCAGTTTGTGACACTAGCCCTAAGACATCTGCATTCCTTTTCAAAAAGTGCTATATTGTGTCCACTTTATATTTTAAACAAGTGTGAACACAGACCCATCACGACAAACAAAACATTCCCTGTCTTTGAGTAAAAAGTTCAGAATTACAAAACTGGCTTGGTTTTAATCTGACTCTCTATACACGATTAAGGACGAAGAAAACAACGCTGGAATTTACAATGAGATAAAATTTTTCAGGCTTCTTTGTTACTGAAAATCGAGGCACACACGCACAACAGCAGGCTGAGTACGAGTTCTTCTTACTCAAAACCCAAAAGTATTTTCAAACCCTAATGTTAATTAGCGGCAAGATATGACCCTGCTAGTACAACAACGATATTCAGATGCAAAATGGGGCCAAACACCTATGTGCAAAAAATGCTTTGCTTTGGCCTTGTTTTATAGCGATCAAACAAACTTGTCATCACCCCCCCCCCCCATCTCTTCACTTTTTAGATTCTGAGGATTGCAACAGTGTGTTGTATTATAGTCAGAGCGCAAAACTCATCCGTACAGTATCTGACTTGTTAGGAATGGATTGAAACATGGCTCGAACACGCTTTTAAATGTCATGTTGGAAAACTATAAAACTTGCTTCTCGGCCAACCACTGTCACGAGATATGGAAGTAAACACGGACTAAGTTTCCTTAATAGCTTGTCTTGCATCTACACTACCCTGAACGTGCTGATTCTCGCTCGTAGCCATTAGCACACAATGAACCCATTTCAAAGTTCGTGACTTTGCAATTATATGAAATATATTAAAACATGCAAGCATAAGCATCTGTTACAGACTGAATGTTCCAATAGTCGCATTCCAACACTTAAGGCGAAATTTTGTTATAGTGATACCTCCCATAACTTCATGCAATTGGTCGCTTGAAGACACATGTTGTGTGCTAGTATAATGCATTTAGATGCCAGTGTAAAGACTTCCTGATTTATTCCAACCCTATGAACACAGTTTATAAAGAAACTGAAGCTGCTCTTCTGACACCGCTTTCTAAAACTGCAGTCCTTTATGATTTCGAGCAGATTCATGACCTGTTGTGTTATCATTTACATTTGTACTTTTACTTTTCACTTGATGATGATCACTGTTGTTTGAGCAAGTGTTTTTCATATATTCTAACGGTCGGCGACAAATGAAAATGTTTGCAGGGTATGGTGGTTTTGGGACCAGAATTAAAAAGACATAACTGTGTTTTTATTTTTACATTGTTTTGGAAGAATACGTGTACTGTGACACTGCACAGATGTAACAACACTGCTGCGTTAGTAGTCTTCACATGGACACACTCACATGAGTAACATATTGATCGATAATCTGACCACTTCACATCCCAGGAATTCTATCTATATGTGGAGCCATTTTTATCCAGAACTAACAAGGGACATGGGGAAGCACCACGTTGTTGAAATTCCACCTATAAAAGTAGTACACCAATTTCCCCTAGGGGGTGAACAGGAGAACATAAGCACCTCGTTTCAAAAAACAAGGCCACCTAATCATTCAAACATGCGAGGCTGCCGTTACAGGATTATGACCGCAAAAGTTCGCATATTTCTCCACATTCCACTTGTTCTAATGATTTTTTATGCCCTAGGTTTTTAAAAATCCTTGGACATAGATTTGTCCATCCTCATATCAGCAGGATGAGGAATGAGCCAACCAGGTTTTTTTAGTGGGAATGCCGCAATGGTCTGACCATGGAAAACACAACTTTTTGCACACCTTGCCAAAATGCTGGAGTGCCACGGATGGGCTTCAAAAATATATAGCCTTCATCAAACTAAGGCACTTGCCTCAAGGACTCAGTATCTGTAAACATGTCACTTGGGTATGGACTTGACTACATCCAGCGCCGTTTTCTTAAAGCCAATAGATACATTAGACAGTACCTGTGGTCTTCGATGCTAGATACTGTGCATTAAAAATGTATTCAATATTTGATGCAAATCTTCCATCTGCATGCAAAATTCGAGTTTATTAACAATATCGAGACAATGGAATCTCTATGCCCTTCTAGAACAATAAGTTGACAGTTACTCAGTCGGCAACAAAAACACCCCCTGGAAAACCATTTGAGCTTCATTTGTCTCATCAGCAAAGCATTTTCACTGGCTTCTTCCGCTTTCGGCAGGAGCCAGGATCCAAGATACCAATCAACAATATGACCAAGTAACTTCTTGCCCAATATTACAGGTTGCAGTGCAGCGTATCCATAAACCCACAGTGCTGTTGCTATAGTGTTGTGATCCTCATCAACATTTATGTTTTCCAATTCACTCTCTTCCATGTTGTTTGTATTGTCATCATCAGCTTGGTTTATGGAACTTCATTTAACAACTCATCATTAAAAACATGGTCTTATAGTATTCGGTGTTGTGTTTTTACGCAACACAGTGATCTGTTTAAATTGTTGTGTCCACATATGATACTTAGAATGACCTTTATATGTCTCAACTTCCGCTTTAACTTTACACCACAATTAAAGAACCCTCTCATGTTCTGTTCTAAGGCAAAACATTTGTTGTGTGTTGTAATATTTAGACTGCCACACAAACTAATGGGACAGGTGCACTCCATTTTGCCCACGTTTTGGTAAAGCTAACTATTTTCATGAATGGGATAGGCAATAAGCTATTCACTGTTGCTCTAAATTATTGCAGACCACGCAGTTCTTCAGGGTATCGGTTCAATTCTAAATGTTCAACAGCACTTTCAGCTGGTCATTTCTCCTTTTTTTACTTTAGAATGACAAGCGAAGCAAATCCAAAGCTGGCCTTTACATGAATCTGCCAGTCACACAGGGATAGAACACTATTCTCATACACTTATGCCAACAAATGTTTTTTAATACACATTTTTCAGCCATCAATGACACTGCTGAATGTGTAGTATAAGTTTCTGTTTCTTACAGCAAAATACTTGCTGTTTAAACTAACAAGCCGGTGGCAAAACACAAACACACAAATTCTGGCCCGAGAAACTAACTTAGCTACAAACTGCTGTTTGACAAAAAATCCCAAACCTGTTGATTTTGGTTTAATTGTTCCTCTTTTCATCTTGATTAATTCTGTTACATTTTCTTGATGTAACACCACTATGCTGATTTTAAGTTACTGCGCTGCTTCGACAGTTGTTTTCTATGCTGGTACATGCCATGGTATTTCAAACTACTGAACGTCTGCACTTCTGTGTTTTAAATTACTTCAGTGGCATGGTATTTCAACCTACTGAATGTCAGTCACTCTGTTTTTCAATTCGTTCTTGGACATGGTATTTACCTTACTTGAATGTCTTCACTCTGTTTTTTAAATCGGTCATTGCAATGGTATTTAACCCTACTGAATGTTTTCACTTGTGGTCTTTAAATTGAACATTGTTCTGGTATTTTATTCTACTACGTTATCTGCACTTTCAGTTATAAATGTCCTTCTCAAAGTACTCCACCTGTTGTAATCATTAATTTATACCTATATTGATCATTCGTTTTATACTTCACTCGATTGTACTAATTGACTTTCCACTTATGTTGTGGTTTCAGCATATTGGATCTACCTTGATTGTTTTAATGACGGTTTTATATGAAAGCATTGCTATGATATCTTTACCTATGGAGAATTTTGCAAATGATTCTGAAAATCTGCATTGGCTGAAGGACTGCTTCCCCAAAACAAGATGGTTTGTTTGAGTCTTTAATTTTGGTCCTTTACTCTTTTTCATAAATAATACCCTTTTTCAAATATTTCCTCTGATTAACAGATACATCATTCTTATATCTCCCGAACACAGGGATCGTGCTCCTCATGATTCACAGAAAGTTCTCACTTCGGACCTTACTCGACTGTCTTGTACAAATACGTTTTCCAAACATTGGCATTCTTCATTCTGGCACAGAACTATATAACACAGTTGGCTATTAGGTTGTTTCCCACAAAATAACAAAAATTCATAATGATTCATTTCCAGTGCTGGCAGTATCTACGCTTGATTGACACGTTTATTTCATGCATCCAACTGTATTTAACCAGTTTCAACGCATGGTATGTATAAATATCCACTCCTAAATAATTAGCCATCGCTTGGATCGCCTAAATTCTGCGGCCCAATGATCCTATCAAAAACTCATTTTGGATTAGATAAAATAATCTTCCATTAGATAAATAATGACATGTTAAAAAGAGTCTTGTATTGCACACGTTGCACTTCCATTGTTTCACCAATTGCACGTTCTAAAACTGCGCCTATGAGGTTTTGGCTGCTACCACATATTGCTGTGTGCCCACTGCCCTGTAAAAAAACAATTACCAATACAATCATATACGTACTACTGCTTTACAAGGAATGGCCCATTTTCTGCTGCTTTGTTGGAAAAAAACACTAATGTTCGCTATTAAAATCTATCGTATAAGTTTACTAATTAATGTATGTTTTAACTTCAGCACACAGTGGGCTGAACTAAAAATCATATTCGTCTCATTGCCCAACACAAACTCCATCTGCTGAATTGCATCAATTTTGGAAGTTGTTTCAAGTATTTTAGTGCTCTCCTGTAAAGATTGTCTCGTGTTAGTAACCGACAATTTCTTGTCTCTCTTCACACTCAAAATTATACATACTAGGCTCTTCTTTTAACACCTGCAGGTTGTTTGTCACTTTCATCATTTATCGTTTCTGTGTGACTAGCAAGATTTTTCTTGCTTTTAAGGTAGGACACAAACCACCAGTTATTTCAAAAATGTGTCAGGTGTCTTCTAGTAAATACAGACAAATTTTTCAATGTGTTTCACAACGTACAACCTAAGTGAATTATACCTACCGCCACACTAAAAGCCATTACCATCAACCATCCCAGCAGCTTGCTACGGCCTGAGAATCAACAACCAGCAAAACTACCATTTTCTTAATAAGGGCACAAGTACTTCCCATTTAAGGTTAAATTAAAGCATGCTGTCATATTTTGCAAACACAGTTTGCAAACAATCAGCCAATGTTCACCACATGCACCCGGATCTAATAACATCTCCATTCAACCACATCCGACATACCAGAAACAAAACTAAGCATATTTCAACTAGAATTGCATGTTGGACCCAACACATATTCATTAGGAAGATCCTTGAATACACAGCAAGTTTTTCCCGGTAGGATCACTGATTCTAAACACACTTTGACGCAAACTAGAATACAAGCTATCTGCCAGTTTTACAACATATCTAGATCCTCTACTTTCCCATGAGAACAAACTAGATACATGTGCATTGCTATAGCAGCCAAAACTTAATCGCAATCACACTGTTTGCCTGGCCACTTGAAACTTATGGTCACCCTGATTGAAAGGTCCACGAAAGCTACAAACACTTTCTCTGCGCATAAATATGGTAGAAGACACGAGATTTCTCAGTTCATTTGCTGTTACATTCAATCTTGTTTCGCAACAGTATTATTGGGAAACAAATCGTGGTGTGATCTGGAGGACATTAAGTTGCATTGATGCAACAGATAAATAAAAGTTTCGCATTCAGATCGTCATTAAATTATCCGGTGCAAAATAGGTCTTGCCTAATTTGGGTTGAAAACCAACAACTGCTGTGCTCCAATGTCTGGATCGCCAAACCACATGCAATCGGACATTACTAGTCCACAACAAAATAAAAAATCATGATGTCTCAAAATAGCACACGTGTCCTCCTTTTATGTTGACCAAAAAAGATTCATGACTAAACAAAATTTCCTGTAATGTCCATACAAGTCATTTTTGTTCTCCATTCAGTGATTGTTTTCTATGTTTACTTTGCATGGTTTTATGAAAATGTCATATGGGCCACCCACCATTGAGAAACTTCGCGCAGTCTCCAGAAACTCTCAGTTTCTCTTTATAGCTAGTCATGTCATTAACCAGGTTACTGCCCTAATTACGTATGTCCGGATGTCAGATTTTTGACAAGTACACACAGTATATTATCTTGTGTAAACAACTGAAACTACACTACACAGCTACTCCCACACATCCTCAGTCCCCTTCTGACAGACTTCAGTCTAAACTTCATTGGCTGCTACCAATGCCACCAACGTCTCGGATCAAACACAAGCAATCAGAAGCTAAGGAAACATCTGCCTGACTTTTGTTGTGGACATGGCTTACGCCCGCATTCAAATCTATTCAGCTATAGGGCATGTCTCCGCACATGTAGTACAATCATGCGTCTTTTTTTACCCTGTGCAGGTTGTTTTTTCACCTTCATCATTTATGTTTTCTGTGTGACTAAGAGTTTGTTCTTGGCTTTTAAAGTCGGACACAAACAACACTCTATTTCAAAAATCTTCAGGTTGTTTCTTAGTAACTACAGACCAACTGGCAATTGTGCTGGCAAAATACAAAACTAAGTGAATTATATATACAAGCCCACATAACGCCATTTACCATCACCCATCCCAGCACTGCTACGGAGCATGAGACTCAACCACAGAAAAATTACCATTTTCCGTAATACGGGGCACAAGTACATTCCATTTAAGGTTAACAAAGCATGTGTCAGTAGTTTGCAATGCCATTTGTTTGCAACACATCAGCTACATGTCACCCTGCACCAGATCTAATTATAAATCTCCCATCAAACCACATCTACATATCCAGACCCAAAATCAGCATTATTCAAACCTGCAATGCATTGTGCCCCACACACAATCTTTAGGAAGATCTTGAATACCAGGCAAGTTTTCTACATGTTGGATCACTGATTAAAAACCACTTTGACGCATACTAGGAATACAGATATCGCCAGTATTTACCAACATTAATCTCGATCTTTCTTTCCATGAGAACACACTATGAAAACTGTGCATCGCTCTAGCAGCCAAACTCATCGCAACCACCAATGATTCCCTGGCCACTTGAAACTTACGGTCACCCTGATGAAACGCATCAACGAAGGCTACTCTCCACTTTATCTTTGCTGTCGAGTAGAAGCCGAGATTTCTTCAGGTGTCATGGGGCTGTACATACCCTCTTTTGCTCAACTAGTAATCATGGAAACACAAATTGTGGAGTATCCTGATGACGTGAAGGAGTGAAATTTGATGCCCATATACTAAAAGTTTTCTGATTCAGACGCGTCATTAAAATTATCACTGTGCAAAATATCGATATTGCCGAATTTGTATCTGAAAACAACAACTGGCTGTTCCAGGTGTCTGATACCAAACCACATGCATTTCGAACATTACAGTCAACAACCACATCTAAAATCATTATGTCTTCAAAATAGCACACGTGTCTCTTTTATGTTGGACCAAACCAGATTCATGGACAAAAACAAAAATCTCCGTGGAATTTCTAATACAAGTCATTTTTTCTTCCATTCAGTGATCGTGCGATTGTTACTTTGCAATGTTTACTGAGAATGGCATATTTGGCCACCAAAACCTATGAGAAATTCGACAGTCTCCCATAACTCTCAGTTGTCTGTTATAGATACTAATGTCATTAACCAGTTTACTTGCATCTTTACGTATGTACTGCATGTCAGATTGTTGCCAGTAACACACTATGTATTCTTGTGCTTAACAACTGAAAATCCAATACAAGCTCACTCCCACCAAAATCTCCTGTCACCTTGCAGACTCAGTAGAACCTCATTGGGCTGCTACAATGCCCACTCACGCTGGCCAAACACAAGCATGCAGAATTTAGAAAAATCTGCCTTACTTTTCTTGGTTGATAGGCTCACGCCGCCCGCATTCTAAATCTCTTCCGGCTTAGGCATCTAAAGACAACAAATAAACTCACATTTACTATTATTCAAATACCATTCAACAAGCTTACCATAATATTAAACATTACCACATACATTACAATTTTTTACATCATTGTAATAGGCCAAAGCTATACTTCAATTTAACGCCTAAGCAGTGTTTAAGCGTACAGGGTGACATGATGGTGATTTGTGTAATCACGAACAACTTAAGCGTACCGTACATGCACCATCTTATTTTTGTTTACCAAACGTACTTGTCAGTCAGCGCGAAAAAGCTATGCCCTAGCTCAGCTTTGGTTTTCTAAAAACATTCAAATATAGTGATTCAGCCATAGACTTAACTGGACATGGATGAAGCTCTCTAGAGTGCATGTGTTTTGAATGCCCAGGGTCAGTACACCAGATCATAATAGGAAGTCTACGTTGAAAGGTTCCGCGTTCAACTGATGCCTTTCGCTAGCGTACACAAACACCAAACAAAAAACGAAGTAACGTTGGCCTTAAATATCAAAAATTTCTCATGCACCATAGAAATAGAAACCTTACAACCAAATATTTAATTTTTAGTTGAACTCCAATAAAACTGCGTCATCAATAAATGATAACAAAAAATGATGTAATTATCATATATTAGTAAGTCTAATTTTCAGTATGAATGAAATAACACTTAAGTATTACACTCACAGATCTAATGCATTACGTTGTTAAAATTATATTCTATAT
This sequence comes from Cyprinus carpio, assembly GCF_018340385.1. Lineage (NCBI taxonomy): Eukaryota > Metazoa > Chordata > Actinopteri > Cypriniformes > Cyprinidae > Cyprinus > Cyprinus carpio. The sequence goes on along the minus strand of NW_024879211.1, from coordinate 82,180 downwards.
ATAAAAAAGCAAAATGGAACGTTTACCACTGAGGGATTTCATATTACACAATATTTTACTGTATTCAGGTAACATTAAAGCAAAGAATGACCGGAGCTTAAGAGATTACTTGTAGAAAAACCTGTAATCATTAAACACCCAAACCTGGCATGAGTTCTGTTATATTGAAACACCTGTAGCAGTATTTGCTAGCATGAAACATTACAGGATATAACATGTAATCATTAAAACACTCGACAAAAATAACAACAAACTGCTTATATACACTTCCATGTTAACCACAACAACATGTTAAACTGTACGTTCAGTTTACTTATACGCAACACTTCTTTAAACAATTGTCATTTTAAAAACCACATAAGACGCATGTTATAAACATGTGTGAACTAGAAACTATGCACCCAGTACCTACAGTACGGATCAGGCAACAAAAATTAGTCAATTACTGAAACCTGTATTATAGTATATGACCATGTATGTATTTATTTGCTGTAACTGTGAACTGATTAACAAAATCACTTGTATCATAATCACAACGATGTGATACATTCAACAACCACACCCATTCATAAACCTGTTCAATTCATCCAACTAAACAACTCTTCACCTACAAAGCAAAAAAACATTCTTACCCTTTTAACAAGGTGTTATATTGTCAAAACACACATTGGCAGAAATCAAAGATAATACCACGATGTACCAAATAGGTGGGAAAAATAGAGTAGAAACAAAAATCTTTTTATTAGTTTTTTTTAAAAACCAAAGTAATAACACACCAATACAAATAGCACATCACCAGAGGAAAAACTACATTTTAATTCACTACTGAAAATATCCATTTCTTTTTCTTTAGAGGCGTCATGTATTTTGTTGCCTACACACCTATTTTTAAACTTAGCAATCACTTTCGCTAATCCTTAAAAGTTTGTATTTGACTATCTTCCTTTCATAATACAACCATTCAAAGTTTGAACCTTTTTCCAACGATTCAATGTATTAGACTTCTCTGCGATCAAAGTCAAATGCTTACAAAATGCTTAAAGTACCATTATAAACATAAATATGGTTACAAAAACTGTAATGATTATTGAAAAGTCACCTCTGACATCACATTCATAACTAACTTACATTAGATTACTTACATTTTTAATAAACAACCTATTACAAAAGCCAATTTACATTCTAATATTTTTTGTACAATTACAGCTTATATTTAGATCAACTACATACAACATTGATGAGCATTACTTCCAACAAAAAAAAAGCATTTTTTTTCAAATCTAACCAACCTCAAATACCCAGTCTGTTCTGTTCTCCAGCTCCATTTAGGCGGCTTCATTCTGACTGGTTCAGATGGCGACACCAAACATGCAGTGTGTACCAATCATGGCCACCACCAGATGGAGCTATAGGATTACTTTTTTAAATAATTGTTGTAGAGAGAAAAGCGTGTATAAGAGCATTTTAAATCATTTTATAAAAATCTTTCAAAGAAAAATATGTATTTTAAAAGCTAATGAATTTTACTTGTAATATAGTTTTATATAATAATTTCACAAATGTTTATAGATCATTAAAGGATTTTTTAAAAATGGTAAATAAAAAAATTATTAGTAAATAATGTTCAGTCATCAGCTAGACCAACAGGAAGTCGGCTATTTTTGGTTTTAAATGTGGATTTTTGGAAAAATGTGGCTGTGAATTAATGCAGACTCCTCTCACAAAAATGAAAAATTTCACACCAAGCTTTGTGTACATGATGCCAAGATACTGAAGATGCTAAATTGTGAACAGATTGGATATGTTTAAGCGTGTGCCATTGCAATTTGTTAAAATAACATTAAATATATAACAGTAATTTCCTTAAATCTTTAAAGTTATTTATCCTAACACTTCAAACTAATTCAAATTATTTGCAATTCTATTTTATAATTCAAAATGTTGCAAAATAAAATTGTTTATAGTAATTTGATACTGACTTATGACATTCTGTGATATGACATTTGTCTCTGTATTTGGGTAGTTATTAAATAGGCAGTATAACATGTTGATTTTTGTAAAGACAAAAAATTTGAATAACAAATATTACATATTTATGAATTGTGAAGGCTGATCTCTGAGAGAAATATAAAAGGGGTCACTAAGGTGCATAAGAATGGTGTTAACACAGTAACATTGAAATTTAATAAATATTGACCTTTACACACAATACATTAAGGTATCAGAAGGTAGAAATAGGATAATCTCTTTCAACATGTTTATTTTCAATAACATTAATAAATGAAATTAAATTTAAATGATGGGAGGCAAAATAGAATATAAGAAACAAATACTAATAAATCAATTAATCAAAAAATAATACTAAGATATATAATACAATAAACTATTTTTTTTTTCTCCAGGAAGTAAAACATTTGTCTAAGCGATAGATTATACATCTATATAAAACAATAACAATACTTAAAAAAAGTAAATAAGGTCAAATATAATACTTAATATAACTACCAGATGGTGGTATGTGCCCTATGAATAAATCAGGTGTTCTGTAGTATCACTTGTTGCTGAGAAAAGTGACACAGGCCATTTACTATTAATTACACTGGTAGTAGATGTGCGTAAGGATGTATATTCCAATATTAAAGAAATGTGATAGATAAATACGCATTATTCTTTTCCATTTCACTTTAGCATTGAGTTATTTTGGTGGTCTTGGCCTCAATTACTTTAGTGTAAAAGTTTATGCTGTAGACAGAAATTAAATTTTAGTAGGAAAATAAATTTGGATGGAAAGTTTATTCAGAATTATAGCATGTATAGGCACATGACATTTCCTTGTTGCTTTGTGTAGTGAACATTTGCCAACAGTAAGTATACAAAATTAATTTTGACAATATTGTGTCCACTCAGTTTATAAGTTGCAGAAATATGCTTTGTTAATAACAAAGTATAAAAAAAATAAATATAAACTATATATATTCTGTGCTTCCTTCTTTTCATATGTCTTTCTTACTATCTCCACTTAGTGTGTTGTTCTATGCCCAAATGTGCTCTGCCCTGGTTTCTTTCATTGACTGGGCTGTTAGATACCCGCGTGGCTGCTTCAGGCAATGTGCCCATTCTTTACTTTGTTGGCCGTGTAACAAAAAAGTTAGATGTTGTTGATGCAGTGTTTCTGCAGCCAGCACAAATGGCATTTAATCCCTTCCCACTGGTTTTATGGTGATTTGTCCATTGCATTGTTGCCATGCTTTATTTAATGGACCTGCTTCCCCATTTGTTTGTTTGATGTTTGTATATCGCGTTGTTGTGCGTGTATTGGAGATGCCGTGCTCCACTGCTGGGCTTTGTTTGTGAATTTGTTTCTGGCTTTTGTTTGGGTGGGATTCTTGTAGTAATGTTTTCTCATACAGTAATATGGACATTTTAAAAATACAGCGAACAGTTCGATGCTGGCTTGCTGGGATCAGAGGTAAGAGATAAAGCTCTTTCATCATGGTCCTTTTTTCTTTCACCAAGCAACCAGAACTTCATTTAATCAAAGGAGAGAGGAGGGACATAAGAATGAAATGAGAAAGCCAATAATAATGTCTTTTTTAATAGCAGTAATGTGGACATTTATATTTTAATAGACAAAAACAAACACTGAATTTTTTTTTTTTTTTGAGTGGGATTCTTATATAGTAAAGTTCTCATACAGTGGTTGGACACTTAAAATACAATGAACGAGTTCTGACACTGGCTTATAAGGATCAGAAGATAAGAGAGATAGAAGCTCTTTCATCATAGTCCTTTTCTCGCAAGCAACCAGAACTTCATTCCGTCGATAAAGGGAGATACATAAGGTGAAATAACAACCCAATAATGTTCTCATGCGGTAATGTGAACATTTATAATACAATGGACAACACAAAACACTGATTTTTTTTTTTTTTTTTTGGAGTGGGATTCTTATACCAGTAATGTTATGCTCATACGGTATATGGTACTTAAAATACAATGAGCAGTTCTGATACTGGCTAAGGATCAGAAGATAAAGATAAGCTCTTTCATCATGGTCCTTTTTCTTTCACCAAACATAGGAACTTCATTAAATCGATAAAGGCACATAAGAATGAAAATAACAGCTTAATGTTCTCAATAGCAGGTAATGTGGACATTTATAATACAATGTAGAACAAAACACTTTTTTGAGTGGGATTCTTATACCAGTAATTTTTTTTTTTTTTTGAGTGGGATTCTTATACCAGTAATTTTCTCATACAGTAATATGGACACTTAAAATACAACAAAAAGTTCTGATATTGACTTACCAAGGATCCCGAAGATAAGAGATAAGCTCTTTCATCATGTTCCTTTTTACTTTCACCAAGCAACTAGAACTTCTTTTAATCAATAGAGGAGGACATAAGAATGAAATATGACAATAATGTGTTTTCATCGCGGTAATGTGGTTATATGTGTCAGACAAAACAAAACACTGATATTTTTTTTTTTTTTTTTTTTTTTGGAGTGGGATTTTATACTGGTAAAGTTCTCATACAGTAATTTGGACACTTAAAATACAATGAGCAGTTCTGACACTGGCTTGCAAGGATCGAAGATAAGAGATAAGCTCTTTCATCATGGTCACTTTTTCTTTCATAAGCAACCAGAACTTCATTTAGAGTGATAAAGAGGGAGCACATAGAATGGAAATATGGCAATAATGTTCTCATGTCGCATTAATGTGGACATTTATAATACAATAGACAAAACAAAACACTGATTTATTTATTTTTTATTTATTTGTTTGTTTTATTTATTTTTTTTTTTTTGAGGTGGGATTCTTATACGTGTGTTCTCATACAGTCATATGGACATTTAAAATACATCAAACAGTTCTGATACTGGCTTACCAAGGATCCAGAAGATAAGAGATAAGCTCTTTCATCATGGTTTTTCACCAAGCAACCAGAACTTCATTTAATCAATAAAGAGGAGGGACATAAAGAGTGAAATAGCAGCAATAATGTCGCTAGGTAATGTGGACATTTATATAATACAATGGACAAAACAAAACGCAGATTCGTTTTTTTTTTTTTTTTTTTTTTTTTTTGGAGTGGGATTCTTATACCAGTAATGTTCTCATACAGTAATATAGACACTTAAAATACAATGGTAGTTCTGATACTGGCTTGCAAGGATCCAGAGATGAGGAATAAAAGCTCTTTCATCATGGTCCTTTTCTTTCTAAGCAACCAGAACTTCATTTAACCCATAAAGAGGAGTACACAAGAATGAAATAGCAACCCAATAATGTTCTAATGTGGTAATGTGGACATTTATAATACAATGGGACAAAACAAAAACACTGAACTTATTTATTTTTGTATTTATTATTTTATTTTTTTGGTAGTGGGATTCTTTGTACTAGGTAATGTTCATCATACAGTAAATTTATGGAAACACTAAAATAAACAAAACAGTTCTGATACTGGCTTACCAAGGATCCAGAAGATAAGAGATCAGCTCCTTTCATCATGGTCTTGTTCTTTACCAAGTAACCAGAATTCATTTTAACAATAAAGAAGGTACATAAACAGTGAAATGGACAATCTAGTACTGTTCTCATGCAAGATGTAATATGGATATTTGTAATACAATGAACAAAAACACTATTTTTTTTTCTTAGTATACACTAGATCATCTGGATGCTTTAAGCTGGATACTGGCTTCAAAAGTATCCAGATAATAAGAGAAAAACTCTTTCATCAGGGAATTTGTTTTTTCATCAATATAAGCAGAACTGTATTTAGGTCAAATCACGACTTAATCAAAGTAATTAGATTAATGTCCTTTGTGGCTCACAGTGGGTAGCGCATTGCTCGTAGCAGCGCAAGGTTGTGGTTTGATTCCAGAGAAACATGATGACGTAAAACAATCATTGTGAGTAGGCCGGAATGCATTGTAAGTTGCATTTGATAAACAGCGCTGCTAAATGCATACATTAATTTAAAACACCAGGCTTAAATGTCACTTTAACTTTTGAAAGCTATCACATAAGCTTAATGTGTTATTATGTGCATGTCTTCATAAGGAACAAAAAAACAATTTGTGTGCTAAAGTAACAGGCACAACATTTGTATTAGCAGAAAAGTTTTCAATGTTTTTTTGCATTACACACTTGGTCAATTGGGTTCCTTTCTGGTTGTTTGGTTCTTTAACATGTTGGAATATATCCTGTGTCTGCCATGAAAGTGCAGAGGGATTGGGATAAATCATTGGTAAAATCACCTACGCAACTGTGCAAATTGTTGATACCAAATTAATCAGCTTGTCTACATTTTGTTTAAAAACAGACAAAGGGGTATGTTGAAGGTCTGTAAGATTTAACACCAACCAGATATGTTCGCCTTTTCGTGAGTGTGTTCCATGCATTCCAAATAAGATTTGGAAATGTTACAGTCAAGTATTTTGCTACACAGTATGCTATATATAACCCAACTGCACCATGTTGCTGTGCTTTCATATCACTACGATAAGGGGGACAATTGCTTGTGTACGCTGCACAACGAGAAAGCCCACAAATGTGTAGTTTTCCTAATTGCACATCTTCAGAACGATAGGATTCATGCAGCAGTTCAGTTTAAAGCACTACATGTCGGTATTAACTGGTTGACCAAACATTAGATTCGTGTTTATGACAGCGCAAAAATCTGTATTCAAACAAAAAACAGGATGGAAACAAGAGCTGTGTTGTGATGTCAAATATAAACCCATCTGGACCAAAAAACATGGCATTTCTTGTACAGATTCAAAAATTTCCATACCAATAAAATACTTTTCTCTCATTAAAGTCTTAACTAGTCCAAGCCAGACAACACTTCTTACTGACTCAGTGCACCATAAGATCCCTGGCCAAACGGGGGGGGTGTGCAAAAAACTTTTTTTAAACTAACACCGAGCCACAATTCAACAGTTAAACCCTGTACTTTATGAGGAGACTGTGCAAGGCCCAAGCCAATTTCAAAGGAAACTGTCGGCGGAAAAAACACCGTTCCTGGGGGGCCATGCCTTGTTCCCTATTGGGGCTACATCGTTAGAGGCGTTTGAGTTTTTAAACAATTTTGCTGGCTCAAGACCACAAAAACTTGTTTACGGGGTCTTTTAAAAGAGCCACAATGCCTATCATCAAACTGCGATGGTACACAGTTTCGGGTAAACTTATTTTTTATCGAGGTACGGCACAAGGTGGTGTACTGGTGCCACTAGAGCTCCATTAACTAAGCCCAGAGGGGTTCTTTACATCAATATTTTTTAACAATCAACCAATGACACGTGCATGTACGACTAAAGCAAACTTTGCTGGGCAACGAACGTAGTGAAAACGTTTTATGCATGATGACCATGTGCAATTAGACTCTACTTTGCAAAGCCATTCTTCTTACTAAGCGGCAAAATCTTCTGAAGCTCTATGGGGTTTTTCAACCCTCTGAGCAAGAATTAAATTAACTGCTATAGCGTGTGATTCATTGTACTGTCATCGTTGTGTAGTCAAAACTGGTTGTAAAGGAGTAAAAGCAAGCCTCACTCTTTGCCCCACATTTCCTTGACCATCTCCAAATCTGCTTTGCCTCAGGAGGTTGAGACTTTTTTACTTTTCTATTCCTTCTTAAAACGGTTTAATAATTCAAGTGCAAATTTGCTGTCCTTTTTGGGTTTGTGGGTTTTGCCTTGGGTCAACTACCTGTGTTATCACTCTAGTTCTACACAAACAGTATAAACCATTAGTTGTGTGTGCCACAGTCCAAGTCCCTGGTTCTTCCGTATATAATGGTTTACCCCTAACGGTGGCAGTTGGAAAAAATCCCCAACTGCTATAAAGACACAAACATTACCACAAACGAGAGAAAATCGGTCAGTTTGGTTTAATTTGACGTAATATTCCATGAATGTATGACAACCAGTTTATGATCTAACCATTGAGATCCTCATCTATAATTAAAATCTGAAGGCCATGATGGGGGACAATTTTGCTCGCAAAGAATTTAATTTCTTCTCTTCTCCCAAAGGTGTGTATGGCAACTTTACATCTGTGCCAATCGGAAAATGTATGATTATAGTAGAAGCCTTTAATTGGAAGCCGGCATTTCCAGTTGGAATCCGTTTACACAACAACACGTCATCTGGATACAAAAGAAAATTTGAACAATCGGAAATTTGAGACAATAATGCTGGGGGGTGTAGCTTCATATTGTATTGCTTTTTATTAAATGGGCTTTTGCCCAGTTTCCTGCTCTCACCAAGTAATGAAACACAATGAAAAGGTTTGGGGGGGGGGGTTTAGGGTTTTCACCTCTAATTTTACTTAAACACCCATGTCTAATTTAAAGAAAACAGATATATGGGTTTTGTTTAAAGAGCGAATTAAGCTCAAACCCATCTGAGCGACTCCAGACAATAGTCCTTTTTTCTCAATTTGAGACACTGGCCCATCATCAGTTGCTAAATCTGGTATACAACTTTCATATTCTTCACCTTCCTGGCCAGGTCTCACGTCTAAGGCTGTTTACATTTCCATATACGTTTTCTAATTGCTGTTCAGGACAAAAGTGAACACCATGCATCTTCTAAAATGCCCTCATTATCAAACAGCAGCGTTGGTGTGCATATCTTAAGACATCTGCATTGGCCTTTTCAAAAAGTTACTCCTATTTGTGTCCACTATATTTTTTTAAACACAAGTGGACACATACCCATCACTAAAACAAACATTCCCGGGGTCTTTGTAAAAATGTTCATAATTACAATACTGGTCTGGTTTTAACTGACTATCTATACGATAAGGGAAGAAACAACTGTTATACACTGAGATAAACTTTTTGTCAGGATTCTTTTGTTACTGAAAACGCGAGCAAAAGCACAACAGCAGGCTGATACGAGTTCTTTTTACTAGTAAAAAAACACAAAATTCTTTTCCAAAACCTAATTTTATTAGCGAAAGATTGGACCCTTGTATACAAACGCGATATTCAGACGCAAATGTGGCCAAACACATATTTTCAAAAATGCTCTGATTTGGCCTATTCTTATAGCGATCAACAAAACTTGTCATCCACATCTCTTCACTTTTTAGATTCTGAGGATTGCAACTTGTTTTGTATTATAGTCAGAGGCAAAACTCAATCCGTACAGTATCTTCACCAGTAGGAACGAATTGAACATGTCTCGAACACTCTTTTAAATGCATGTTTGTTAACCTATAAACTGCTTCTTGTGCACTAACTTCACGATTATGTAAGTACACACTACCTAGTTTCCTTAAAGCTTGTCTGTGCATCTAAATTACCCCTGTAGTTGCTGATTCTTCGCTGAGCATTAGCTACAATAAACCCATTTTCACGTTCTGACTTTGAAATATATGAAAGTATATAAACAATGCCAGCATAAGCATCTGTTACACATACTGAATGTCCATATTAGCATTCCAACACATTAAGGCTAATTTGTTATATGTGATTTACCCCCATACTTCATGCAATTGGTCGCTTTACAAGACAATGTGTGTGCTATTATTAATGCATTTTCTATGCCATTTCCCAAATAATTCCTGATTTATTCCAACACATCTGACACCAACGTTTCTAAAGAACTGAACTGCTCTTATCTGAAACAGGCTTCTTAACCTGCAGTCATTATGTTTCGAGCATATTCTTACCTGTGTGTTTATCATTTACCTTTGTACTTTTACTTTCTCACTTTTGACTGATCACCTTTTGTTGGACAAGTTTTTCTCCTCATCTTCTAATTTTCTAAGCGACAAAAAATTTAAAAAATAAATGTTTGCATAGATGGTGGTTTGGGAAAATTAAAACGACAAACTGTGTTTTCTTTTTACAATGTTTTTTGAATGACGTTTATACTGTGAGCACTGCACAGATGTAAACAACACTCTGCAGTTCATCGTCTTCACAGGAACACCTCGCATCGTAACATATTTATAGCTATAAAAATCTGACAAACTTCTTCATCAGAAATTTCTTATCTATTTGGGAGCATTTTTTTTATCCAGAACAAACAATGGACAGGGGAGAAACCACGTTGTTGAAATTCCACCCTATAAAAGTAGTCCACAATTTCCCCTATGGGGTGAACAGGAGACATACAGCACCTCTTTTTAAAAAACAATGCCACCTAAAATCAAACATTGCGAGCTGCAGTTACAGGATTATGAGGCACAAAGTTTCGCATTTTTTCATCCCATATCCACCATTGAGTTCTAATGATTTTTTTTTCTGCCTTCGTGTTGTTTAAAATACTTGGACATTAGATTTGTCCATCTCATATCAGCAGATGAGCAATGAGCAAAACCAGGTGGTAATGCCCAATTGTCTTGACCATGTGCAAACAATCTTTTTGCACACACCTTGCCAAAATGCTGGAGTGCCACGGATGATGGCTTCAAAAATCTATAAGCCTTACATCAAAATTAAGCACTTGCCTCAAGGACCCTCAGTATCTTTAAAAAAAACATTTCACATTGGGTATGGACTTACTACATCCATGGCCTGTTTCTTAAAGCAATAGATACATTAGACAGTACCTGTTGTATTTTCTGAATAGATCTGTGCATAAAAAATGTAGTCATATTTTGTGCACATCTACCATCCTGCCATGCAAATTCGATTATTAAGATATCGAGACAATGTTAATCTCTGTGCCCTTTTATCACAAATAAGTTGAGTACCATTTATGAACGCAAATATCAGGAATAACATTTTTAGCTGTCATTTGTCTCATGCAACAAGCATTTTCACTGGATTATTCCCCCTTCGGCAGGAGTCCAGGCTCAAGATACCAGCAAACATACTGAATCAAGTACTTCTTGCCCAATATCTACAATGGTTGCAGTACAGACAAGTATCCAAACACACATTGCTGTTGCCTATCGTGTAACGTCCTCATCAACATTTTATGTTTTCCAATTCAGTCTCCTCCATGTTGTTTGTATTGTCATCCTCAATCTTGTCTTATGAACTCATTTAACCAATCATCATTAAAAACAATATCTGTATAGTATTTGTTGATTTTTTTTAAGCAACACAGTGCCTGTTTAATATTTGTTGTGTCCACCCTACTGATCTTATAATGACCTTTAAATGTCAACTTCCGCTTTACCTTTACACAAATTAAAGACCCTTCATTTTTCTGTTCTAGGCAAAACATTTTGTTTGTGTGTTTAATATAGCTTGCCACACAAAACTAATGGGACCGTGCACTCCATTTTGCCCCACCTTTTTTGGTAAAGCTAACATTTTCATGAATGGATATGCAAAGCTATCAAATGTTGCTCTAAATTATTGTAACAACGAAGTAGTTCTTCAGGTAACTATGTTTTCAATTCTAATTGTTAACAGCACTTTCCAGCTGGCATTTCTCCTTTTTTACTTTTAGGAATGACAAGTGAAAGCAAATCCAAAGCTTGCCTTTACATGAATCTGGCCAGTTCACAGGGAATAACACAATTTTCACTACACTTATGCCAAAAATGTTTTGTAATACATTTTTTTAGCCATCATTGACACTGGCCTGAATTTGTATTATAGGTTTTCTGTTTTTAACATAGCATAATTACTTTGCTGTTAAATAACAGGGCCGGTGGCAAACACAACAAACAAATTTCTGGCCCCCGACAACTAACTTTATTCTAAACTTGCTTTTTGACAAAATCACAAACCTGTTTGATTTTGTTTTCATTGTTCTCTTTTCATCTTGGTTACGTTCTTTTTACATTTTCTTTATGTACACACTATTATGATATTTTAAGTTACTTACTTTGCGCATGCTTGACAGTGTTTCTATGCTGGGTACATGTGCCATGGTATTTCAAAACTACTGATGTCTTCACTCTGTTTTTAAATTCTTCTCATTGGCATGGTATTTCAACCTACTGGATGTCCTCATCACTCTGTTTTTTAAATTCGTCATTGCATGGTATTTCACCTTACTGAATGTTTTCCATCCACTCTGTTTTTAAATTCGTCAATCTTGACATGGGTATTTCCACGCTTACTAGAATGTTTTCACTCTGTTTTTTTAATTGAACATTGTTCTGGTATTTTATATTCTAACTTGACATTTCTTCACTCTCATTTTAGTATTGCTCATCTCATCAAAGTACTTCACCCTGTTTGTACTCATATTAATTTTATTCCTATTTTGCCATTTTTTTAAAAAAAAAAGAAAGAAATCTGTTTTATCGGCACTTCACATCGATTGTACTCATTGACTTTAACACTTATGTTGTTTGGTTTTTCAGCATATTTGATCTTACTTGCTTGTTTTAATGACTGTTTATATTAAACAGCATTGCTATGAATAATCTTTTCCTATTGAGATTTTTTCACCAGATGAATTCTGAAACTCCTGCATTGCAATGATACTTCTCCAAACAAGATTGGTTTGTTTGGTCTTTAATTTTTGTTCTTTACTCTTTTAATAAATAATACCTTTTCAAATATTTCCTCTTATTAAGCAGATACAAACATTCTTTATATCTCCAGCAAACAGGATCTTGCTCCTCATGATTCACAGAAATTTCACTTTGTACCTTTACTCGCTGTCTTGTACAAATACGTTTTCCAACACTGCATTCTTCATTCTGGCACAGCATATAACACATCTGGCTATTAGGTTGTTTCACACAAATAACAACACTTCATAATGATTCTCATTAACAAGTGCTGTAGATAATTACCTTGATTGCACGTTCTTTCATGCATACAACTGTACTTTAACCATTCTCCCTCTTATGGTATGTAAAAACATAATACCTACGTCCTACCATATTAGCCATCGCTTGGAATCTCCAATTCTGTGGCCCATGATCCTACAAACCACCTCATTTTGGATTTAGATAAATAATCTTCCATAGATACGTACTGACATCTTAAAAGATTCTTGTATTGCACACTGTGCAATTCCATATGTTTCACAATTGCAAGTCTGACTGCCCGATGAGGTTTTTGCGTAACCGCACCATATTGCTTTGTGCCACACTGCCCTAAAAAACAATTACCATCACCTAATAATACTAAACTGCTTTACAAGGATGGCCCATTTTTCTGCTGTTGTTGGAAAAACTACATTTTCGCTATTAAACTCTATATTAAGTTTACTACTTAATGTAGTGTTTTAAACTTTTTTTTTTTCTCAGTACACAGTGGGCTGAAATTAAAAATCCTATTTGTCTCATTGCCCACAAACAAAACTACATCTGAATTTGCATCAATTTTGGAAATTGTTTCAAAGTATTTTAGTGCTCTCCTTTAAAGATTGTCTTCGGGTTTCTTCTTATAAACCACAATTTCTTTCTCTTCTTTCACACTCACAATCTATACCAATTATGCATCGTTTTTTACCCCTGCCAGGTTGTTTTTTCACTTTCATCATTTATGTTTTCTGTGTGACTATCAGATTTTTCTTGGCTTTTAAGGTAGGACACAAACACCAGTTATTTCAAAAATGTTCAGGTTTTCTTCTAGTAAAATACAGACAAATTTTCAATGTGCCTATCAAAACACAACTCAGTGACTTATAATATACAAGCCACAACACTACCAGCCAGTACCATCAACCATCCAGCCTGGCTACGTGCATGAGAATCAACCACAGAAATTCACCCTTTTCCTGAATAAGGCACAAGTACTTCCATTTAAGCTAAAAAAGCCAGTTCATATTTTGCACACATTGTTTGCACCACATTCAGCCAAGGTCACACATGCACCAGATTCTAATAAAAGCTCCATTTCAACCACATCTACATATCCAAGAAAACAAAATAAGCATATTCAAATTTGAATGCCTTTGTACCCAACACATATTCATTAGGTAAGAATCTTGAATACCCAGCAAGTTTTTTCCCTGTTAGGCTCCCTGATTAAACCACTTTGACGCAAGCAGAATACAAGCTTATCAGCCAGTTTTTTAACAACATTAGCTAAGATCTTGTACTTTCCCCTGAGAACACACCTATGTACAACTGTGCATTGCTATAGCAGCCAAACTAATCGGCAACACACTGGTTCCCTGGCCCCTTGCGACTTATGGTCACCCTGAAAAATGAGTCCCGCGGATGATAACTAACACTTTCTCTTTGACTAAATGTAGACGGCCCGAGATTTCTTCAGTATAATTGCTGTACCTTCACTCTTTTCTTCCCCTTCAACAGTATTATGGTAAACAAATCGATGGCGTATCCTGAATGACATTAAGTGACACATTGATGGCCACATGATACTAAAGTTTTCTGCATTCAGGACTTGTCTTTACATTATCACTGTGCAAAAATAAGGTCTTGACAATTTGTGTTGAAACAACAACTGCTGTTCCAATGTCTATACCCCGAACCACATGCTTTTCTTGACATTACAGTCAACAAAATAAAAAAAAAGAACAAATAAAAATAATAGTCTCACAATAGCACCGGCTCTCCTTTTATGTTGACCAAACAAGATTCATGGACTACACCAAATTTCCTGTAATTTCTTCATACAAGTCTTTTTTTTCTCCATTCAGTGTCTGTTCTATGGTTACTACTTTTGGCATGGTTTTTACTGAAAATGTTGTCATCTTGGCCACCAAACCAATGAGAAAATCGACAGTATCCATAACTTCTCAGGTGTCTCTTTATCACTTTAGTCAGTTGTCATTAAATCAACAGTTTTACTGCCCTCCTTACGTTAGGTCGCTGAATGGCAGATTTTTACCAAGTACACACATTATTATCTTGTTTGCTTGAACAACTGAAAACGACACTTAACAAGGCTTACTCCTCCCCAAACTCCGCAGTCACCTCTGTCTGCAGACTTACAGTTTCTAACCTAATTCGGCTGATACAATTCCCAACCACAGTCCTGTCTGACAAAACACAGAATGAAGCAGAATTAGAAAAATCTGCATTACTTTTTGTTGTTGAATGGCTTACCCGCATTCTCAAATCTAGTTCAGCTTAGGCATCTCACTACACAGTTATACAATCATGCGTTCTTGTTTTACCACTTCAAGGTTGATTTTTTCACTCTTCCATCATTTATGTTTTTTCTGTGGGACTAGCAGATTTTTCTTGGCTTTTACGTAGCGACAGCAAACACCACTTATGTCAAAAATATTCAGGTTTCTTCTAGTAAAGTACAGGACAAATTTTCAATGTGCATGCAAACACAACTAAGAAAGTGGAATATAGGATACAGCCACACTAAAGACATTACATTCAACCATCCAGCACCTGCTAACGTTCATGAGAATAACCCACAGCAAACTTACCCATTTCCTTAATAATGGCACAAGTCTTAATCCAAATATTAAGGTAAAAAAGCATGGTGTCATATTTGGCATATAATTGGGTTGCAAACCCTCAGCTAAGTAAACACCTGCACCAGATCTAATAAAATCTCAATCAACCACATCTACATCTCAAGAAACAAATCAGCATATGCAAACTTGCATGTACATTTGTGCCCAACACATCTTCCTTAGGAAGATCTTGAATACTCAGCACGTTTTTTTCCCTGTTGGATCCACTGATTAGAACACTTTTGAACGCACCCACCTAGAATACAAGCGAATCGCCCATATTAACAACATGATCTCGATCTTTACTTTTTCCCATGAGAACAACACATTTACACTGTGCATCGTCTATAGCAGCCAAAACTAATCGCAAAACACTGATCCCTTCCCTGCCACTTGAACCTTACGGTCAACCGTGATGAAATGATCCACGAATGCCTTACACTTTCTCTTTGCTTTACTGTAGAAGCCGAGATTTCTTCACAGTGGTCAGTTGCTGTACATACACTCTTTTTACAACAGTATCATTGAAAACCAATTGTGGCGTGATCTGATGACGTGAAAAGTTTGACATTGATTCCACCTTACTAAAGTTTTCTTGCATTCAGCACTCGTCATTAAAATTATCAATGTGCAAAAAATAGATCTTGCCATTTTGTATTGAAGAACAACAAACAACGGCTGTTCACAAGGTCTGATCCCAAAACCACATGCATTTTCGAACAGTACAGTCAACAACAACATAAGAAATCATTATTTCTCACCATAGCACACGGTCCTCCTTTTATGTGACCCCAAACAAGGATTCATGAGCAAACAAAATCTCCGGTAATTTCTTCATACAAGTCATTTTTTTCATCTCCTTCAGTGGAGGTTCTATTGTTACTGTGCATGTTTTTAACTGAAAAGTCATTATGTCCACCAAACCATTGAGAAAATCGACAGTATCCATAACTCTCAGTTTTTTCTTTTAGCGCTAGTCATGTCATTAACCAGTTTACGTCCCTCATTACGTAGTATACTGAAGTCCATATTTTTGCGAGTAACCATATGTATCATCTGTGACTTAACAACTGAACCCTACACTACAAGCTACTCCCCCAAACTCCTCAGTCAACCTCTGCAGGACTTTCAGCCTAACATCATGGGCCTGCTACAATGCACCCACCACGTCTGGACCAAAAACCACAAGCATCAAAAGAATTTAGAAACCTCTGACATTACATTTTACTTGTTGAATGGATTCACGAGCCGCATCTAATCTCCTATTCAGCTTAGGCAGCTAAAGGGACACAAAAATAAAAACACTTTACGATCATCAAAACATAAACAATTTACAATAATATTAAACATTACACCATACATTACAATTTTTATTTCCATTGTAAAGGCCCAAAGTCTAGAACTTCACTTTTAACGCATCAGCAAGTGACAGCGTACAGTGTGCATGATTTGATTGTGTAATCAGAAACAATGTAAGCTTACTGTACATGCACCATTTATTTTTGTTAGTTCACACGTACTTGTCAAGTCTGAGAGAAAAGCTATGAAATAGCTCAGCTTTGGTTTATTAAAACTTCAGGAAGATCTATTGATCAGCCATAATTAACTGGACATGGATGAAGCTCTTCTAGAGTGCATGTGTTGAATGCCCGGTCTCACGTACAACATCAACATGGCGTATACTTGAAAAGGTTCCGCGTTACACCTGTATGCATTCGCTTAGCGTACCACAAAAAACACAAAAACGAAGGTATACGTTGGGCCTCTATAAATATAAAAACTTTCATAGACAAATTAGAAATAGGCAAACGTACCACCACAAAAGATAATTTTCAGTTGAACCTCATATAAACTGATTACTCCAAATAAATTATAACAAAAAAAGTGTAATATCAGTTATAGATAAGTCTGACTTTTCAAGTAGACTGAAATAAAAACTTAAGTTTTACACTCCAGATATAACTCCATTACGTTGTGTAAATATATTTAATATAAAAATCACAATGGAATTACAATGTGATCATATTTACACCATTATTTTTACTGTATTTCAGGTCAACTTACAAGCCCAGCAATTACTGAGCTTAAGAGATACTTGTAGAAACCTTTAAATCATTAAACACCAACCTTTGCATAGTTTCTGTATATTGAACACACCTTTCAGTTATCTAGCATTACCCAACATACCAGCTATAACAGGTAAATCATATAACTCCTGACAAAATAACAACAACACTCTGCTCTACACTTCAATGTTAACACACAAAACATTTAAACTGTACTGGTCAGTTAAACTTCATACTAACCAACTTTAAACAATTTTTTTCCATTTCCAACACATAAGACAGCATGTACTTAACCCATTTGTGAACTAGGAATTCTATGCACCAGTACATACAGGTAAGGCTCCTGCAACAAAATAGTTCAAATACTGTAAAGGTATTTAAGTATATTGGCCACTTTATTTATTTATTTGCTTGTAAACTGTGACCCGGCTTACAAACCTCACACTCTTTTATCAAACCAATAGTGAACCTTCCACAACCACAACCCCTTACATTACACCTGTTCAATTCATTCCACTAAAAAACAAAACTCTTCACATACCAAGCTATACTTCTTACCCTTTTAACAAGTGTTATATTCAAAACACATTTTGGCATAAACATAAAATATACAAACATATGTACCAAATAGAAAATATGATTAAGAACAAAAATCTTGTTTTTTTTTTTTTTTTTACAAAGTCATTAAAACACCCCCTCAATACCCCTACAAAAAATACATTTTACATATACTAAAACCTAGTTATTATTTTTAGTGCGACACATATTTTTTTTAAAACTAGCAATCCCGTTTTTCTATCCTTAAAGGGGTTTATTTGACTATTCCTTTATATTTATATACAACCCCATTCTAAATAGTTTGAACCTTTTCCAAGCTATTTTCATACTGTATTAGTATTCTCTGATACAAAAGTCAAATTGCTTAAAAAAATGCTAAGTAGTACCCTAGTTAAAACATAAATCTGGTTACAACAAACTGTAAGGATTATTGAAATTGAACCTCGGACATCACATTCATAACGTACATGAGATTACTTACATTTTTAATAAACAACTATACCAAAAGCCAATTTACATTCTAATATATATTTTTTTTAAAGTGCAGCTTACTATTTAGGGATCAATTACATATAAACTTGACTGAGCATATTCCAACACAAGAAAAAAAGAAACCCATTTTTTTTTCAAATCTAACCTGCCCATTGCAATGTATTCTCCAAAAAGTTGGGTTTGTTTGGTTTTTAATTTTTGTTCTTTACCTTTTTTAAAATTACTTTTCAAATATTTCCTCTTATTAACAGAGACATCATTGCTTTATATTCCAGCAACAGGCTCTTGCTCCTCATGCTTCACTAGAAATTCACTTTGTAACCTTACTCGCTGTCTTGTACAAATACGTTTTCCAACACTGCATTCTTCATTCTGGCACAGCATATAACACATCTGGGCTATTAGGTTGTTTCCAACACACAATAACAACTTGCATAATATTCTCATTACAGTGCTGTAGATATATAGCCTTGATTGCACGTTCTTTCATGCATACAACTGTACTTTAAAACCATTTCTCATTATGGTATGTTCTAAAATCCCATCTCCTAAATAATTATAGCCATCGCTTGGATCTCCAATTCTGTGGCCCATGATCCTACAAACCTCATTTTTGGATTTAGATAAATAATCTTCCATAGATACATACTGACATCTTAAAAAGATTCTTGTATTGCACACTGTGCAATTCCTATGTTTCACAATTGCAAAGTCTAACTGCCCTCGATGAAGTTTTTGGTGCGTACCAGCATATTGCTTGTGCCACTGCCCTAAAAAACAATTACCATCACCTAATATAGCTAATCCTGCTTCTACAATGATGGCCCTCATTTTTCTGCTGTTTGTTGAAACAACTACATTTTCGGCTATTAAACTCTATATTAACGTTTACTACTTAATGTATTTTTACTTCAGTACAACAGTGGCTGAATTAAAAATGCCTATTTTTCTCATTGAAGCCCAAACAAACTACATCTGAATTTGCATCAATTTTGGAAATTGTTTCAAGTATTTTAGTGCTCTCCTTTAAAAGATTGTCCTCGGTTTTCTTAGTAACCCACAATTTTCTTTCTCTTTCTTTCACACCTCCTCACATTATGACAATTATGCATTCTTTGTTTTGACCCCTGCAGGTTTGTTTTTTCACTTTCATCATTTATGTTTTTTTCTGTGTGACTAGCAGATTTTTTCTTGGCTTTTAAGTAGGACACAACACCATTTATTTCAAAAATGTTCAGGTTTCTTCTACGTAAATACAGACAAGTTTTTCAATGTGCTTCAAAACACAACTACGGTGAATTCCATAATATACAGCCACACTAAACCCCCACCATTACCATCAACCATCCCAGCACTGCTACGTGCATGAGAATCAAACCACAAAGCAAACTTACCATTGTTCCTTAATAATGGCACAAGACTGATGTACTTCCATTTTAAGGGTAAAAAAGCATGTGTCCCCCCCCCCCCCCCCCCCCATATTTTGCAAACATTGCTTTGCAAACCATCCACCAATGTCACATACATGCACCAGATCTAATAAAATCTATCCATCAAACCACATCTACATATCCAGAAACAAAATCAGCATATTCAAATTTGAATGCATTGTACCCAACACACATATTCATTAGGGAAATCTGGAATACACAGCAAGTTTTTCCCTGTAGGATCACTGATGAACCACTTTGAACGCAAACTAGAATACAAGGCTATCGCAGCCAGTTTTTAACAACTTATCTAGATCTTTACTTTCCCATGAGAACACACTATGTACACTGTCATTGCTATAGCAGCCAAACTATCCGCAACACACTGTTTCCCCCTGGCCACGTTGAACTTATGTTCACCCTGAGGAAATGATCCCGAATGCTACTAACAACTTCTCTCTTTGCTTAAATGTAGAAGCCGAGATTCTTCAGTCTCATTTGCTGTACATTCACTCTTTTCCTCCAACAGATTATTGTAAACCAATCTCGTGCGTATCTGATGACATTAAGTTGACATTGATGCCACATATACTAAAGTTTTCTTTCCTGCATTCAGCACTTGTCATTAAATTATCAATGTGCAAAAATAGGTCTTGCCAATTTGTGGTTGAAAACAACAACTGCTGTTCCAATGTCCTGATCCCAAACCACATGCATTTCGGACATTAACAGTCAACAACACCATAAAAATCATTATGTCTCACAATAGCACACGTGTCCTCCTTTACTGTTGACCAAACAAGATTCATGATCTAACACAAAATTTCCTGTAATTTTCTCATACAAGTCATTTTTTTTCTCCTTTTCCAGATGATTGTTCTATTGTTACTATTGCATGTTTTTAACTGAAAATGTCATATTGGCCACCAAACAATTGAGAAAAATCGACAGTCTCCATAACTCTCAGTTTTTCTTTTATAGCTAGTCATGTCCATTAACCAGTTTACTTCCCTCATTACGTATGTCCCTGAATGTCCGATCTCTTTTGCCAAGTACACACATTAATGTACTTGTGCTTAACAACTGCGAAACTATACACTACAAGCTACTACCCACAAACTCCTCAGTCACCTCTGCAGACTTTCAGTCTAACCTCATTGTGCTGCTACAATGCCCCACCAACGTCTGGGCAAACACAAGCATCAGAATTAGAAACATATGCCCTTACTTTTGTTGTTGAATGGCTCACGCCGCATTCTAAATCTCTTCAGCTTAGGCATCTCACTCACATTTATACAATCATGCGTTCTTTTTTTACCCCTGCAGGTTGTTTTTTTCACTCTTTCATCCTTATATGTTTTCTGTGTGACTAGCAGATTTTTCTTGGCTTTTAAGTAGTACACAAACGCCACTTATTTTCAAATAAATCTTCAGGTTTCCTTCTAGTAAATACAGACAAATTTTCATGCTGCTTGTCAAAACACAACTTAAGTGAATTATAATATACAGCAACACTAAAGCCATTACCATCACCATCCCAGCACTGCTCTACGTGCATGAGAATCACCCACACCAAACTTACCATTTTCCTTAATAATGGCACAAGTACTTCCTTATAAGGTAAAAAAAGCAATGTGTCATATTTTGCAAACATTGTTTGCAAACCATCAGCTAATGTCAACACCTGCACCAGTCTAATAAAATCCTCCATCAACCACATCTCCATAATCCAGAAACAAAATCAGCATATTCAAACTTGAATGCATTTGTGCCCCAACACATATTCTTTAGGAAGATCTTGAAATACTCAGCAAGTTTTTTTTTCCCTGTTGGATCCTGATTAAAACCACAGTTGACGCAAACTAGAATACAAGCTATCGCCAGTATTTACAACATTATCTTAGATCTTTACTTTCCCATGAGAACACACTATGTACACCTGTGCATCGCGCTATAGCAGCCAAACTAATCGCAACACACTGATTCCCTGGCCACTTGACTTACGGTCACCCTGATGAAATGATCCACGAATGCTCCTAACACACTTTCTCTTTTGCTTTAATGTAGAGCCCGATTTCTATTCTTCAGTGTGGTCATTTTGCTGTACATACACTCGTCTTGTCTCCAACAGTATCATTGAAAACAAATTGTGGCGTATCTGATGACTGAAGTTGACATTGATGCCACATATACTAAAGTTTTTCTCTGCATTCAGACTCGTCATTAAATTATCAATGTGCCAAAAATAGATCTTGCCAATTTGTATTGAAAACAACTAACTGCTGTTTCCAATGTCTGATCCCCAAACCACATGCATTTCGAACATTACAGTCAACAACAACATAGAAATCATTTATGTCTCTCACATAGCACACACGTGGTCCTCCTTTTATGTTGACCAAACAAGATTCATGACAAAACAAAATCTCCTGTAATTTTCTCATACAAGTCATTTTTTGCTCCATTCAGTGATTGTTCTATTGTTACTTTTTTTTTTTTCTCATTCAGGTTATTGTTGCTGTTTTTGCATGTTTTTACTGAAAATGTCATATTGGCCACCAAACCATTGAGAAAACAGTCGACAGTCTCCATAACTCCTCAGTTTTTCTTTTATAGCTAGTCATGTCATTAACAGTTTTTTACTTCTTCCCCATTAACGTATGTACTGAATGTCAGATTTTTGCCAAGTACACACACATTAATGTATCTTGTGCTTAACAACTGAAAACTACACTACAAGCTACTCCCACAAACTCCTCATCACCTCTGCAGACTTCATCCTCTCTAAACCTCATTTGGCTGCTACAATGCCCACCACGTCGTCTGGACAAACACAAGCATCAGAATTAGAAACATCTGCCTTACTTTTGTTGTTGAATGGGCTCACGCCGCATTCTAAATCTCTTTCAGCTTAGGCAAATCTAAAGACAAAAAATAAAATTCCTACTCATTACTATCAACAAAACATCAACAACTTACAATAATATTAAACATTACACATGCATTAGAATTTTTATACATTGTAAAGGCCAAAGTATACTTCACCTTTTAACGCATAAGCAAGTGACAGCGTACAGTGTGCATGATGTGATTTGTGTAATCAGAACAATGTAAGCGTACTGTATACATGCACCATCTTATTTTTGTTACCACACGTATACTTGTCAGTCTGAGCGAAAAGCTATGAAATAGCTCAGCTTTGGTTTTATAAAACACTTCAGAATATTGATCAGCCATAACTAACTGGACATGGATGAAGCTCTCTAGAGTGCATGTGTGTTGAATGCCCATGGTTCACATTACAACATCAATGGAGTATACTTTGAAGGTTCCGCGTTCAACTGTATTCATTCGCTAGCGTACACAAAAAAAACAAAAACGAAGTATACTTTGGCCTTAAATATAAAAATTTTCATGCACATAGAGAATAGCAAACTTACAACAAAATATAATTTTTAGTTGAACTCAATAAACTTGCTTAATTCAATAAATTATAACAAAAAATGTTGTAACTTATCAGTATATATAAGTCTTAATTTTCAAGTAGAATGAAATAAAACTTATGTTTTACACTTGCAGATATAATTGCATTACATTGTAAAATATATTATAATATAAAAAGCAAAATGGAAAGTAACAATTGTGATCATATTACACAATTTTATTACTGTATCTAAGGTAAAATTAAAGCAGCATTACTGAGCTTAAGAGATTACTTGCAGAAACCTTTTATCATTTTACCAAACACAAACCTTTGCATAATTCTGTATATTGAAAAACCTTTCAGTATCTAGCATTATACATACAGTATAACATGTGTACTCATAAACTCACTGACAAAATAACAACAAACTCTGCTCTACACTTCAATGTTAACCACAAAACATTTAAACTGTACTGTCAGTTTAACTTTCATACTAACCAACTTTAAAACAATTTTTTTCCATTTAAAACACATAAGACAGCATGTACTAACCATTGTGAACTAGAAACTATGCACCAGTAACATACAGTTAAGGATATGCAACAAAAATAGTCCACATACTGTAAATGTATTTAAGTATATTGACCATTTATTTATTTATTTGCTGTAACTGTGACCTGCTTACAAACTCACCTCACCTCTTTTATCAAACAATAGTGATCATTCAACAACCACACCCCTTCATTAAACCTGTTTTCAATTCATCCACTAAACAACTACTTCCCAACCTACAAAGCTATAATTCTTCTACCCTTTTAACAAGTGTTATATTCAAAACACATTTTGGGCATAAACATAAATATACACTATGTACCAAATAGAAAATATATAGTAGAACAAAAATCTTTTTTTTTTTTTTTTTTTTAAAAAGAAATAAAAAATCAATACCATACAAAAAATACATTTTACATATACTAAAACCTATGTATATTTTTATCGTGCTACAAACATATTTTTTTAAAACTAGCAATCACTTTCCTATCCTTAAAAGGTTTTATTTTGAATATTCCTTTATATTATATACAACCATTCAAATGTTTGAAGAAAAGTTTGAAACCTTTGGCCAAACTATTTCTTTTCCAAGCTATTTTTCAAATGTATAGTACTTCTCTGCTACAAAGTCAAATGCTTAAAAATGCTTAAAGTACCATTATAAACATAAATATGGTTACAAAAACTGTAATGATTATTGAAAATTCACCTCCTGACATCACATTTATAACTTACAATAGATTACTTACATTTTTAATAAACAACCTATTACAAAAGCCAATTTACATTCTACTATAATTTTTTTTTTTTGTTTAAATTGCAGCTTATATTAGATCAATTACATATACCTTGATGAGCATTACTTCCACTATGTACAACACCAAAAAATACCAAAAAAAAAAAAAACAAAAGAAACATTTTTTTTTCAAATCTAACCAACCTCAACACTTTTAAATGGTAGCATACATAAGATAAACTTTCAGTTTGCTTGGATTGCACACATGTACAATAGCACAGGGTTAAACTATTTCTTAGAGCCTGGCAACAGTTACTCTGTTCTTCCTTACTCTGTTCTTCTTATAAACCACGCACGCACTGCACCACTGCACCACAAAAAAAAATGTATATAAAAACGCACTCCCTAATTAATCTCTCTTTTTAAATGGCACGTAACTTAAGATCTCAACACCCACAAGTTTTTCCTCCTCCTCCCGATTCAAAACACATAAAAATAACACTTAACTTAAAGATTACTGCCCACAGCATACTACCCACAAAAAATAACAATCTACATTAGGTTCAAAGATAATAATACAACAATAATTATTGTAATCCCTACAAACAAATTCAAGATTAATTAAATTGTATTGGGACTACATGACATCAAAAAACAATTAGATTTATTTATTTGTTACAATAGTATTTACCAAAGTATCACTACAAATCAACTATCAGCCAACAAATACATTTTAGCCAGGCTCAGATATTTTAATGTCCCATTTTAACCTATCATCGTATCCATTTAACATATCTGCTTTACCATCTCTTTTCCACATCACAACTTTAATCAATACAATATGTATTTTACAAAAATACAGATATCATTCATTAATTTCATTCAAAATCCTACTTCCATCAAAATAAGTCTTTCTAAATTAAATATCTACACAATTATGCTAAAACAGTGCAAATACAAGTCTACCACTGTACCACCGTCATAACAAAATTTTACATATCATATATCCTACATAAAAATAATAACATATAGCCTCATAATTTATATGCTACATTCAATGGCATAAACACATAGAGAACACATTGACTATAACCTCTGCTTTTACTGCAAGTAACATAATTTGACATTCTTCCCTTTTTACATACAGCCATCAATATTAAAACCAATAGACTGCTGTTTCAATAACCACATCTCCACAGCTTTACCTCACTGAAACACCACATTAAACTATGATATAAACCTGTTCAAAACTTCCTCCAACATAAAATTGTATTCACTATCTTAAAAACAACATTAAACCTTCAACAAAAATCCATATAGAACCCATCGACTTTACAATAACACAACTTACATTGCAAAATATATTAGAATCAATACATTCAAAATATAAAAATGTGCATGCACATAGAAATAGAAAACTTACAAACAAAATACATTTTTTAAAATAATTAACAATAATGATCTTCTTCTAGACAACTCAATAATAATTTATTACCTTTAAAAACATTGTATAATATTCTCAGTATATATTTAACTCTCAATTAGCAAGAAAAATGAAATAAAAGTTTAGTTGTGCACTAGCAGATATGACTGCATTATATAGTAATATATTGATAATTAAAAGAAGCAAAATGGGAAATTACAATTTTTAACCATATTACACAATATTAATTCTGTACTGTATTTCAGGCCAAATAAATGCAGAATTACTGACTTAGAGATTTCTTTTAGAAACATTTTATGCACATTACCAAACACAAATCTTTGCATAGTTCTGTATATGGAAAAATATTCAGTAGTTAGCATTAAACACAATATAAACTGTATCCTTCATTCTTGAACTCACTGACAACATAACAACAAACTCTGATCTGCATTTCAGTGTTAACCACAAAATATTTAAACTGTACTGTTCATCTACTTCATACTAACCAACTTCAACAATGTTTTTCCATTTTAAAACACATAAGACAGCATCTACTGACTATTACAAAGTAGAAACTATGCATCCAATACTTACAGTTTTGACGATCATGACAACAAAAATAGTCATAACTATCATAATAATACAGTGTATTAACCACAAAATATTCAACAATGTGTTTCCTATGACACATGCTTATTGTCTTAAAACAACTAAATGTCAAATATTCTCAAACACCCTGACATGGTTTATTTATTTATTTTTTTTTTAAAATTTTTTTTTGGCTGTAACTCTGACATACTTGTAACTCACCAAACTTATCCAACAACAATAATCATTCAACACTACTACAAAATCCCTTCATCATACTATTTAAATCCATCCACTGAACAACTATTTCAGTCCAACATGTTTTCATTCTTTAAAGGTGCTGCCTGAAAAAAAGTTTGCAGTTATTCCCTTATATACAACCATTCAAAAGGTTGAACCCTTTCCAAGCTAGTTTAAATATATTAGTACTTTTCCACAACAAAAACACATAAAATGCTTAAAGTACCAAATTAAAAACATTTACATAGTTGAAAAAACACTGTAGTGAAACCTGAAAATTTAACCTTTGACATCACATTAATAACTTACATTAAAATATTTATAAATAACCTTACTACAATAGGCAATTTACCTTTACAATTTTTGGTAATATTACAGTTGTTTGGATCATATATATATATACACCAACCACAAATCTTTAAAATAGTAATTTTACCTTAAATACACTTTTAGTTACTTGGATTAAGTCAAACATTGACAATAGCACACCTATTTCTTAGTGCATGGGACAGTTATTGTATTCATATTATAACCGCTCACTACATGAACACTCTACTCTGCACCACAAAATAAATAAATAAAAATATCATACACAACTAATTCTCTTAAATGCTACATACATTTAAATTCAACACCCACAAGTTTTTTCTGACTCAAAACACGTAAAATAATACTTAAACTTAAAATTATAGCCCACATCATACCCACTACCGACAAGTAAAATTAACTTACATTAAATTCAAAAACAATAAACAAAAACAGCAAGTCATCTACATTATTTTACAAATTCAAGCATAATTCACGCTTAATTTATTTTTTACAATAGTATTACCAATTTTGAAAAACTACAAATCATTATAAGTCAACAAATATACTCTACCTTATTTTGTAACATAGCTCAGATATATTAATTACCTTATTTTTTTAGCATATCACCATTTAACCTATCTGCCTTTTAAACCATCTCTTTTCCATCACAACTTTAATTAATACATATGTATTTTTCACAATATTAATTACATTCAACATCTTACTTCCATCAAAAATCAATCTTTCTAAATATCTACACAGCTATGGAAAACACAGTGCAAATACAAGTCTACAACTGTAACACCTTCATAACCAAATTTTCCATACCATATATCCTACTTTCAATGATAACATATAGCATCATAATATATTGCCTATGTTCAAATGGTAAAACAATATTAAAAAAAAAACATCAGCTCTTACCCTCTGCAATTGCTGCAAGTAACAAGAATTTACAATGACTTCTGACCAATACACTGTAGTTTCAATAACCACACTTCCACTGCATTTACCTCACTAAATACAATCATACCCTAAACCCTGCCCATTGATTCTCACAGCAAATCAAATACAGAATTTCAAAAAATGCTTACATTGGGAAACACCCCTATTTCTTTAGCATACACCCCCTCCAGAAACCACATTTACTCAAACCAACAAAAATATAACATATAAATGTAATATTCTCATTATAACATTACACCAAAAATTACTGCAACTAATCTAAATAAGTACACCTAAATATATATATATATAAACACTCAACACCTATTTAAACCTACAGGTAAAGCTTATTCACCTTTTCCTCCAACACAAAACTTTATTCACTGTTGAACAACATTGAAACCTTCAATAAAAATCAATATAGAACACATTAACCTCTACTAACTGCCTCTACTGAGTAGTAAACTATATTAACACCAATACAATAATATGCACTGCAACCATATCACCACCCTATATTTTTTTACACAAAAAATAGGTTATTACTTTAACCTTATTTAAAACACTAAACACTCCCCAAGCCCCAGGACCCCCCCCCCCCCCAAACCCTACACACACACACTTCCCCGGTTCCCCTCTCCTCACGGAGACAGAATGTCTGCCAACCCAATCAACATTCTTTTGTTTACTTCTGTCTGTGTCAGACCAATGATGTCACATGATTTCACACAATGCTTTGAATATATAACTTTGTCATTTTCCTTTTCTCTTCATTTTATTTTATAACTTTAAAACAACTTTATCAAAACCTATATTTAAAAACATGAATTTATTTATATCTTACAATATATCAATGATTTTTGAGAATCAAAAAAATTTAAAAACAAAACACTTCATACTGTTAATCATGCACTAACTTTTCACTAACCTAATAAAACAAATAAAATAGAGAAATCAAAACAATAAAAAAAAACAACACAATTCACAACATACTTCCTGCTGCCAGTTAAAAACACTATAACTTTAACTCCTAATAGTCAATCCTATGCAATCAACACCATACAATAAACATACTACTAAAGTTGTATCAAAATCAGACAATGTATATGAATGTTATACAACATTTCCTGTTTTTAATTTCTCACCATAACTTTATCACCTCACAATTACTTTGCAATCTGTGAAATTTTTAATCAAATATATGCAAAGCTGTGTATGTTGTGTATAAATATACTCCACTAAAATAATATTTTTATGTTCTTTATATAAAACTAGACAACTGCTATTTGGTTAGTAAAAACTGTAAACAATATACTTTTCTATTAATTTACAACAAAAAAAAAAAAATCTATAAAAAACAGTACCTTTAATATCACATACAACCTATTACCTTTTTTTTTTTTATCATCAAATCATAGACAAAAATCTCATATTTTCTACCCTTTCTATAATCACATTTTTCAATTTCTACACATATACACACAAAAAAATCATTAGATAGATTAACATATTCTACATACCAGTAAAAAAAAAAAAAAAAAAAACACACATACAAAAAAAAAATAACAAATTTATATATATTTTTTTGTTGTTGTTTACTTTCCACACTACTATTTACATTCCAACAACTTCTGCATTAAACAACAAACTATACACAGAAAATCAGCTGAATTCTCATTTATCCATCAAAAATCAACACTCCCACAATACACAATATCCAAGCCATCAATTTCACTCCCATCTTGTCTGCCATCTTCCAAAATATCTGTGGATTAAAACAAAATATTACAAACATTCAAAAAAACCTAAAATCAACATAAACACACTATCAAAAAACAAACCAACAAAAAAACTCAAAAACAACACAAATCATCATTAAAACATTTTTTTTTCAATCTTTGTACACACCATCTCCCTGAAAATCCAGGGAGGCCCTTGCCACTTCCAGCTCCTTTTCTGTATTCTTCATCCTGCAGACTGTGTCTGCCAACTCCTTACGCAGATATTTTCTTTCTGCATCCATTGCAGATACTTTCCTCATGACCTTCACTCCTAGCTCTGTCCCTTCTGCAAATCCCCACTTTTGCAGACTGTCTCATCCAACACCGCATACTACACAAAACACAAAAAACAATAAATACACGTCCACTGCACATCACATAACATTACAAACATACCTAATACTTACTGCTAATAAACAGAACTTCTCTCTGATTCTCAAAAATTCTTCTCCCTCCACACGTGGTATTTTAGTAGGGCTACTGAAAGCCATTATTTCTACAAAAACACCACAAAAAATAAGTCAATTAAAAATGCCTCACAACAAAACATACACAACCACATAAGAACTACAACTACACAGAAGACATGAAAATAACTTACCTTACAAAGTAGTGTGCTACAAAACTAACAGCAAAACACAGCTTAATCCAGACCTATTGACAGACAACTATGAGCCACTATACATACATATCATTCAACTATACATACCTGTAAAACCCACTCACAAAGACACTCCCCCCTTTCATTTAACACACACAAAACAAACCAAAACAAAACAAATTAACAAAAATACAACCTACTAAACACATTATTTATGTATAACACTATGACTTTAAATTTAAACCACGAACACAATTATTCTCATAAAACTGATAAAATATTTTGTCTAAACTTAGAATACAACGCCTTCAACTTTCTTTCTGCCCTTCACATTTTGCCTTCATCACATAAAAACCTTACACCTGTTCATCTGTTCAAAAGTCCTTAAAATAATTATATTTTTCCTTGTCACAAAATCTCTTCACAAAAATACACTAATAGCTTGTTACTTCTTTTATGTTTCTTTTATTCAAATAAAATTATACATAATACAAATTATATTCATAATTTTTTAATATGTTTTGCACTTAACAATAAACCTTAAAAATGCTATATTCTTCATGCTAATAAAAAAAAAAAAAAAAAAATAAAACAAAAATAAATATTCTTCATGCTAATTAATATAAATAAAAACAACTATATCAAATATATAACAACAATAATATTGACATTTTCAGTTTTTCCACTAGCAACAACTTTTTTTTAAAATTATTTCTGCAAAATCATCAAAAAATGTCTTACAAATTCTTATGTTAACATGTTAACTTAAAACTATTTATATGTTATATGTCAATATGTTTGCTGCTCTAAAATCCTTTAATAACCAAAATACATTTACAAGTTAACATGTAGATTTTTACTATTCAGTATATATATAATCTTGTAAATTTTTACTCCCATTATTACACTTCTTTATTCATTACATGTTACCACAAAAAAAAAAAAAAAACATGCAAACGAAAATTCATTTATAGATACATTCTATAAACGATACATTCTATAAATGTTTTATATATATTTAAAACATTTATGGAATCATACTTATACAAAGCTTAGTAAAAAACAAATCTTTAAAACTAAAAATGTATTGTTGATTTAAAAAATCCATTGTTTTTGCCTATGCATGTTCATTCATGTCTCCACCACTTCTCATCATCTTAAAAAAATAAATAAGATGCCAACCGAGGACATAGCACATTTTAACATACAATTTTTTTTACTTTTTGTTTTTTACATTATTTATATTGCTCTAAACAAGTGTAAAGACATGGAAAAAACTATTTTTTTTTTCCTCAATTTTTTTTTCTCAGGCCTTAACAGGTTAGAAGCTAGTCTTATCCGAACAATTCACACTTGCTATACCCCCACTCTCCAAGTCAAGATGTCTCTACCCACCAATCAACATTCTTTTGTTTAGCTAAATGTGTCAGACCTTTGATGAGTCATAAGCCAACATCAAAGTTTCATGTATGTCATGCACCTACCTTTTATCTAACTTTTCAACCCACAACATCATCTTGTTCACTTGAGACTTCAAAATTGTTACAAAGCCAAACCCCTGCCCATTCTGACAACCATTAGCTAAAACTCTCCTGCTCATAATTAACTAATAATCCCCACTACATCTATATGTAGAAAGCTACACTCCTCACCACTGAACCATTAGCTAAAACTCTCCTGCTCATACTTCATTTCCAACCAAATTGCATCTATGGATCTACAAGGTAATGGCAAATATCAATTCCACATTTAATAACCTCTGTTACATTATATACTGTTTCCAAAAAATTTAACACTCTATTTTTGTCTCTATAGGACATACATCCAACACAAATCTCACAACTACTATCTCCAAAAGATCATTTATCATACCCCAAGGTAAGTAACAAATACATGTTTTAAAGTTTAATAGCATACCATGAAACCATACTTTCTATTTTGAATTCTTTCCTACTTGAATTACACTCAAATTATAATTCTACTTATTCATCCTTTTCTTTTACAGGACTGCACGTCTGCTTCCTCACAGACTCAATATGTCGAGATATTAAAGACTACATACCAAATGCACAATCCTGGGTGCACCCAGGGACAACCCTTATAAGATCTGCTATGCAACACATCAACCACTTTAAGACAGTACACAGCAACAGCATTGTGATACTTCACATCGGAACAAATGACATTGCAAGTGGAGCACCTGCATCAGTAGTCGTCCAACGCATGAAAACTCTCATAACAAGAATCTCCCTGACTAATCCTCACATTCTTTACTTTGGAATCAGTGCTATTTTACCACGTCTGACAGATAACTCTACAACTAAGAACACTGTCAAAGAGTTCAACAGCTTGCTTCGCTACTGGACTGAACAAACAACAAACATAATTTTCCTGAACACAACAAAACCATTCCTAAAAAGTGGAAAAATACTCCATCACCTATACAAGCAAGATGGGCTACACCTCACTATACAAGGAAAAAAAAGACTTTTTGCCTACTTCCAGCGTTTCCTCTGGCATTTTTTGCCGTTTTCAAACTCCCACAAAAAATGTTTAACTAACTAACATGAAAAAGTTTCACATCTTTCTTGTGCAACATGTTACCTCCTTTTCATCGATTTTCATTTTGCCTCTTAAGTAATTCACAATACATCTGCCTTTTCATAGATTTTCATTTTGCCTCTTAAGTAATCACTACATCCCTACAACTCCATCAAATACAAGCTAAAACATACACAACTTCACTTTCTTTTTGTTTAAATGTAGATTGTTAGTGCATTCAAGCTGTGCATAAATGTAAAAGAAGTTCGCACCAAACTTTAACATAATGCCAACATACTGAAAATGCTATCAACATTATTAAGTAATTTTTAGAGTAAAAACCTAAAAGTACCTATGAAATTCACCATTATCTACAGTAACACATTTTTAGTGAACATTATATTACTTCCAAAACAAAACCTTAAATTTAATGTATGCTACACCATAAAACATTACATCACACTAAAACACAGAAATGATAGTTATTCAGATATTTCTATACAAAACAAAAAAAGTCAAATCCACAAAACTCAGTCTCTTGACAATCACTATATTACTGAAATTTTTAAACAAAACAAAATAAGTTCCAACAACAAAACTCAGTCTCTTAGGCAAACATTGTTACTGAAACTATTCTATCCCCCAGCTGCATGTGCAACACATCTAATTATAATTGGTATTCAAACTATATTCATTAAGATTTTGTTTTAACCACAATACATAGCTTTTATGTTTAAAACATAATTTTGCTTCTATTTACTTTCTGCATCATTCTCTTAGAATCTCCTACCTTCTAGTGAACCCAGTTAATTTTCTATCTATCATACAAGGCCATTTAATTAATAGTGCAAGCACCACAAACTCTTATTTAAATATTTAACATTCTTCTTAAAAAACGTTGTCCACTAGAATGACATCTTTTCCAAATCAAAAACAAAAAAAACAACAAACTAAAAAACATACCATAACACCATAAATCATTCAGCCTAACCGGTGTCATTACCAGTTTGCAATACACATTTGCACAATTTCCATGACTATTTTTAATAAAAAATAAAAATAAAAATAAAAAACACATAATTTGGAGGTATCACATGAAAAATAACAAAACTTAACACTTTTTGTCATAATATACTTGACAAAGGACTTTAGTAACACATTCATGAATAATTGACCATGTAACCATAATATACTTGACAAAGGACTTTAGTAACACATTCATGAATAATTCCTTCAACTAATTAAAGTTTTCTCTGAATAAATATTTTATATAATGAAAACATATTTTATTTATCTTTCTCTTATTTTGTTTAAATACAAAATCTAACATTAATAAATGGAAATAAGATAGACAAAAACTTACATTAATAAATGCTATACAATTACTAGTAATGTTAATAAATATAGTTAATATTAATACCTGAAACCTTATTGAACATGTTACCAAACTTTAATGTATTGTAATGCATGTGT
This sequence comes from Cyprinus carpio, assembly GCF_018340385.1. Classification (NCBI taxonomy): domain Eukaryota; kingdom Metazoa; phylum Chordata; class Actinopteri; order Cypriniformes; family Cyprinidae; genus Cyprinus; species Cyprinus carpio. Next base: position 47,685 of record NW_024879211.1, on the reverse strand, counting down.
CTCTTGATTATTTAGATTAACCCTTATAGTGCTGTATTCCTTAAATCCAAACTGCTAATCCTAACTAAAATAAACTAAAATAAACAAAATATTTTTACAGCATTTATTAAAATGTTCTCAGAAGTGTCATTTTCAAAATGCTTTGAATTTTTTACTCAATTTTACTTCAACTTCGTCAGAATAATGTAAAAACATTGCCAATACAAAACTATTGAGGGGATATTAATATCTATAATATTGTTGCCATAGCAACGTGTCAAACTTGAACATTCTTTTCTGATGATTTTGACAAAGATAGCATGCTCAGAATTTCATGAAACTCAGAAAACATATCAGTATTAATGATAGGTAAACCATGGATGGCAAAAGCTTGTAAAAGGGCGTGAAGGAGACACTCTATAGCACGTAAAGTGGGGGGTTAGTTTTAGCTACAGACACCAAACTCGGTATATAAATTGTTCTTATCAAGCCGGGCAACTTTCTAATTTACAGTCATCAGCTATGACCAACAGGAAGTCGGCTATTTTGATTTTTAATGTGACCAATATACAAATCAGCCTGTATATTAATGCATACTCCTCCAAGAAAAAACAAGTAGTTCACACCAAACTTTGTCAACATGATGCCAATATACTTAAGATATTAAATTGCAAATGGTTTTAGGATACTTTGAACAGTGTGGCCATAGCGATTTATTAAAGTAAAAAAAAAAAAAAAAACAACAGTTATTTTTCCTATATCTTTCCAATTCTTTATTCTATCTCTTCATAATTTTTTAAATATGTAGTAGAAATCATTCTTAGGAAACACAGTAAGTTTGATAACTTAATCATACTCAGGGACCAAAAGAAATTTAAAACTATAAACATAACCATCACCAAACGTGCAGTGTGTAATACCAATTATGGCCACCAGATGGAGCTATATGATTACTGATCTTACCTCTTTAGATAATTCTCTGGTCGATTGAAATGCACTGTACTATACTAAACAATTACTGTAGAAATGCGGTATATAGAGCATTTAAATCATTTATAAAAAAATCTTTCAAAGAAAAAATAATATGTATTTTAAAAAGTTAATGAATTTTAATGATAATATAGTTTTATATAATCATCTCACAAATGTTTATAGATCATTAAAAGGATTTTAAAAAAATGGTTATAGATCATGAAAAGTGTTGGCTACAATTTTATAATAAGCTCTCTTTTGGTTTACATTAGTTAATGCAATAACTAACATGAACTAACAATGAGCAATCTATTTTTCTCAGATTATTTATTAATCTTTTTTTTTAATGTTAATCATATCATTTAAAATATTCATGTTTATGTTATTTCACAGTACATAAACTAATCTTAAAACAAAACTTTAAATAAAAAAAAATCATAAATAATGTATTAAACATTTTTAACTAAGCTTTAATTAACATTAATATATATATTTATATATATATATATATATATATATATATATATATATATATAATTTTGTTCATGTCAACTAATATAGTTAAATAATATAGTCGTTAACATTAACACAAGTATGACACAACATATTTTTCACTGCATTTTTTTTGTTAGATGTACATTAACTATAAATATTCATGGTACAGTAACTGATGTACATTAACTATAAATTTTAACTAATAATGTAGTCATCCATTTTGAACATAATATTAAGATTCATAAATGCTATATAAATGATGTTCATGTTAACTTATATAATGTTAAAAAATTAAACCATATTGAATAGTGTTACAAGAATTTTATATATATTGTTTCTTTGTTTCTGTGTGTGTGTGAGTGTGTGTGTGTGTGTGTGTGTGTGTGTGTTTGAGAAAGACAGATAGAAAGAGACTCACATTAATAAATGGCATACAATTGTTTGTTCATGTAAATGAATATAATAATAACTGAAAACTTATTGAAAGTGTTACCAAAGTTTTATAAATTGTGTTGTGTGTGTGTGTGTTTTTTGATGATTCAGATTAACCCTTTCATTGCTGCCAGCAGTACCGCCGCTCCCTATACGCAGAGTACGCAGTTTGCATAGGGCACCATCCCAGTTGCTCAAAAACAACAAACAAACAAACAAAAAAACACGCGCTTGCAACCCGCTCGCACCTCATGTTTGCAACTAAATGTTCATGATTGATGGATAGACATCTATGACTGGTTAAAAAACATCAGTAATCTGAAATCATAAAAACAGCTGTAATGTGTTCATTTAGGTGTCAGCTACAATGCACACCTTAAACATTTTTAATATATATTAAAATAAATTATAAAACATTTAGGTGAAAATGAGGCCCGTTTATCACTTTCAGGCACCCTTTTTCACCTACACCATGCATCTAATATTCTTTCTGACTTTTCAGGTTCCCTTACTAAAATTAGCCATTGTTTTTAAACAAGAATAACACCAAAATCATCATTCTTGTATCCATGGTAACTTTAAATTAACCATGGTTTTGTTACTTCAGATAATAATTTACAAAGAAGTATTAATGTACTGTAATATTTTTGTTGTTGTTGTTATAAAAACTAAAAACTTAAAATGAATTATATAAAAAAAAATGAGGCAATAATGATTGGTTTTATGAACACTGTTAAAAATACATAATGAAGGCTAATTCTAAATAAACAATTTATGTACATAACATGTTATTACAAATAAAAAGGCCTGGTAATTGCTGCTGCTACACTTACAGGACAATCAAATCCTTCTTTAGGCTTTTGGCCAAACATTTAATTCAAATATTCACTAAATCTTTCATTTTTTGACACCCTTTTGTTATAGATGACACAGCCTCTAATTTCTATATACAACAACAACAACAAAAAAAACATGTGGACATCACAACCCTAACAAAAATAAACCATAGTTTTATCATAGTAAAACTACTTAATTTTCTTTTGAATGATTTCTGAAGGCTTGAGACTATAAAATAAATTAGAGTCATAATAAAGTTATAGCCATAGGTAAATGTCGAGAGCTACAATTGTCCTGAAGAATTTAATTAGTTGCTTCAGGTGTGTTTGATTAGGGTTGGAGCTAAACTTTGCAGGACAGTCGATCGCCTTTAACAGGGTTGGACACCCCTGTGCTAGAGGGTGACTGTGTATGTACCGGCTGGGCACAGTTTTCCTAATGCCACCGGGGTGGCGTTTGCGCTGACGGCTCGGGCCCGCCATCGCTGCTCTAAACTATAATTACCCCACCACCAACGATGTTACGACCACCCTCTATCAACTTCTTTTATTATTATTATTATTATTACTTTATTATTAGGGCCCGAGCACCGATGGTGCGAGGTCCCTCTTGGAATTGCTCTGTTTATTATTATTATTATTATTATTCTTCTTCTCCAAAGTGAATCGCATTTTTGAGGGCCTAAACATACTCGAAAAGTCATGAAACTTTGCACACACCTCAGAACTGGCGAAAATATACGTCTGATATGGGTTTCAGAAGTGGGTGTGGCAAAATGGCTCAACAGCGCCACCTATACACATTCAACGGTGTGCGCCTCGAGCTATGTTTTCACGTACATGTATGAAAATCGGCGCACACATGTAACTCACCAATACCTACAAAAAAGTCTCTTGGAGCAAAATCCGAAACCCAACAGGAAGTCGGATATTTTTAATTTTATTAGCAAAATTTGTGTAATTTTTGCCATTTCCATGCGTCGTATTTTAACGAACTCCTCCTAGAGATTTATTCAGATCAACCCCATATTTGGTATGCCTAATCTAAAGGCCTTTGCGATGTTAAATTGCGAAGATCTTGAGTTTTCGTCGAAGGGCATGTCCGTGGCGGGCTGACGAATTTCGATGATTTCGCCATGAAAAAGGAAGTTGCTATAACTCAGACATACAATGTCCAATCTGCCACAAACTTCACATGTTTGATAAGACTCCTGACCTGAAAAGATTGACATGCCCATATTCACTTATAGTCACAGCGCCACCTATTGGCAACAGGAAGTGACATATTTTACGCTGTGACGAACTAATCCTAGAAATTTTATGACATCAATGTCTTTTTTGTGGTCAGTCTAATCTAAAGGCCTGTGCAATGTTAAATTTTGAAGATCTTGAGTTTTCGTTAAAAGGCGTGTCCATGGCGCCGTGACAAAGTTCGATGTCTCGCCATGGGAATAAAAGATGTTATAACTCAGGCATAAAACATCCGATCTTCCCAAAACTTCACATGTTTGATAAGAATCCTGGCCTGAACACATCTGAAGGCCAATATTCCATCGGGTGTGGCAAAATGCCTCGATAGCGCCACCTATACATGTTTAACGGAGTGCGCCTCGAGCTACGTTTCACGTACATGTACAAAAATTGGTACTCACATGTAACACACCAATACCTACATAAAAGTCTCTTGGTACGAAATTCGAATCCCAACAGGAAGTCAGTTATTTTGAATTTTCTCTGCAAAATATGTGTCGTTTGTGCCATTTTCAGGGGTTGTACTTCAACGAACTCCTCCTAGAGATTTATTCAGATCAACACCAAACTTTGTCAGTGTAATCTAAAGGCCTATGCGATGTTAAATTGCGAAGATCTTGAGGTTTCGTTTAAGGGCGTGTCTGTGGCGGCCCTACAAATTTCGATGTTTCGCCATGAGAAAGGAAGTTGTTATAACTCAGACATACAATGTCCAATATGCCCAAAACTTCACATGTTTGAGAAGACTCCTGACCTGAATATATCTACATGCCAATATTCAGATATCGCTATAGCGCCACCTGCTGGCAACAGGAAGTGACATATTTTACGCTGTAACGAACTACTCCTAGAAATTTCATGACACTTTATAATTTTTTTGGTCATTCTAATCTAAAGGCCTTTGCAATGTTAAATTGTGAACATCTTGGGTTTCCATTAAAGGGTGTGGCCATGGCGCCATGAGAAACATTGATGTCTCGCCATGGGAATAGAAGTTGTTGTAACTCAGGTATAAGATGTCCGATCTTCCCCAAACTTCACATGTTCGAAAAGAGTCTTGGCCTGAACACATCTGAAGGTCAATATTCCACTATAATCACAGCGCCACCTGCTGGCAACAGGAAATGGCTTGTTTAACACTAACTTAAACATGCAATGTCCAATCTGCACCAAACTTCAAATATTTGGAAAGAGTCATGGCCTGAAGATATCTAAAGGCCAGTATTCAGTTATAATCATAGCGCCACCTGTTGGCAATAGGACACCTCATGCTTTATACTAACTCAAACATTCCATGTTCAATCTGCACTAAATTTCATATGCTTGATACAAGTGCTGGACTGAAGAAATGTACATGCCAAAATCTAGTTACAGTCATAGCGCCACCAGCTGGCAGCAGGAAGACTGGCACATATAAATGACTTTGACATATTTCTCTTATATTTACCACATTAAACACAAATATCTCGCCGTTCGCTGTTTTACTAAAGCCACCCGCTGGCGGTGAGCCCGGGTGCGAGGGCCCGTTCATCGCTGCTTGCAGCTTTAATTATTTTATTCTTCTTCTCCAAAATGATCGCTTCTCCAAAATTTTTGAGGGCCTAAACATGCTCGAAAAGTCATGAAAATTTGCACACACCTCAGAACTGGCGAAAATTTACGTCTGATATGGGGTTTCAGAAGTGGGTGGGGCAAAATGGCTCGACAGCGCCACCTATACACATTCAACGGTGTGCGCCTTGAGCTACGTTTCACGTACATGTATGAAAATCGGTACACACATGTAACTCCCCCAATACCTACAAAAAAGACTCTTGGAGCAAAATCCGAAACCCAACAGGAAGTCGGTTATTTTTAATTTTATGACAAAATTTTGTGTATTCTTTGCCATTTCCATGCGTTGTACTTTAACGAACTCCTCCTAGAGATTTATTCAAATCAACCCCAAACTTGGTATGCCTAATCTAACGGCCTTTGCGATGTTAAATTGCGAAGATCTTGAGTTTCCGTTGAAGGGCGTGTCCGTGGCAGCCTGACGAATTTAGATGATTCTTCATGAAAAAGGAAGTTGCTATAACTCAGACATACAATGTCCAATCTGCCCCAAACTTCACATGATGGATAAGACTCCAGACCTGAACAGATCTACATGCCCATATTCAGTCATTGTCATAGCGCCACCTACTGGCAACAGGAAGTGACATATTTTACGCTGTGACGAACTACACCAAGAAATTGAATGACAACAAATAGTTTTTTTACAGTCAGTCTAATCTAAAGGCCTTTGCGGTGTTAAATTGTGAAGATCTTGGGTTTTCGTTAAAGGGTGTGTCCGTGGCGGCCTGACAAATTTTGATCTTTCGTCATGAGAAAGGAAGTTGCTATAACTCAGACATACAATGTCCAATATGCCCCAAACTTCACGTGTTGGATAAGACTCCTGACCTGAACAGATTGATATGCCCATATTCAGTTATAGTCATAGCGCCACCTGCTGGCAACAGGAAGTGTCATGTTATACGCTGTAACGAACTACTCCTAGAAATTTAATGACATCAACATTTTATTTCGGTCAATCTAATCTAAAGGCCTTTGAGATGGTAAATTGCGATTGATCTTGAGTTTTCGTTAAAGGGCGTGTCCATGGCGCGGTCACAAAGTTCGATGTCTCGCCATATGAATAAAAGTTGTTGTAACTCAGTGATAAAATCTCTGATCTTCCTTAAACTTCATATGTTTAATAAGAGTCCTGGCCTGAACACAGCCGAAGGCCAATATTCCATTGGTTGTGGGAAAATGGCTCGACAGCGCCACCTATACACTTTCAACGGAGTGCGTTTCGAGCTACATTTCATGTACATGCACGAAAATTGGTACACATATGTAAAGCATCAGTACCTACAAAAAAGACTCTTGGAGCAATATCCGAAACCCAACAGGAAGTCGGTTATTTTTAATTTTATGAGCAAATTTTGCATAATTTTTGTCATTTGCATGCCTTGTATTTTAACGAACTCCTCCTAGAGATTAATTGAGATCAACACCAAATTTGGTATGCCGTAATCTAAAGGCCTTTGCGATGTTAATTTGCGAAGATCTTGAGTTTTCGTTGAAGGGCGTGTCCGTGGCGGCCTGACGAATTTCGATGTTTCACCATGAAAAAGGAAGTTGCTATAACTCAGACATATAATGTCCAAACTGCCCCAAACTTAACATGTTTGATAAGACTTCTACTCTGAACAGATCTACATGCCCATATTCAGTTATAGTCATAGTGCCACCTGCTGGCAACAGGAAGTGTCATGTTTTACGCTGTTACGAACTACTCCAAGAAATTTAATGACATCAACATTTTATTTTGGTCAGTCTAATCTACAGGCCTTTGCAATGTTAAATTGTGGAGATTGTTGAGTTTTTGTTAAAGGGCGTGTCCATAGCGTGGTGACAAAATTTGATGTCTTGCCATAGGAAGAGAAGTTGTTGTAACTCAGGCGTAAAATGTTCGATCTTCCCCAAACTTCACATGTTCGATAAGAATCCTGGCCTGAACACATCTGAAGGCCAATATTCCATTATAATGATAGCGCCACCTGCTGGCAACAGGAAGATTGCCACATATAAATGACTTTGACATATTCCACTTATATTTACAACTTTAATTAAATGCATATTTCTCGCCGTTCGCCTTTTTTACTAAAGCCATTCGCTGGCGGTGAGTCCGGGTGCGAGGGCCCGTTCATTGCTGCTTGCAGCTTTAATTATTATTATTATTCTTCTTCTCCAAAATGAATCACAATTTTGAGGGCCTAAACATGCTCGAAAAGTCATGAAACTTTGCACACGCATCGGAACTGGCGAAAATTTACATCTGATATGGTTTTCAGAAGTGGGTGTGGCAAAATGGATCGATAGCGCCACCTATACACTTTCAAGGGAGTGCGTCTCGAGCTGTGTTTCACGTACATGTACGAAAATCAGTACACACATGTAACACACCAATACCTACAAAAAAGTCTCTTGGTGCAAAATCCAAAATCCAACAGGAAGTCGGTTATTTTGAATTTTCTCGACAAAATTACTGTCGTTTTTGCCATTTTCACGCGTTGTACTTTAACGAACTCCTCCTAGAGATTTAATCAGATCAACACCAAATTTTGTATGCCTAATCTTAAGGCCTTTGCGATGTTAAATTGCGAAGATCTTGAGTTTTTCGTTGAAGGGCGTGTCCGTGGCGGCCTGACGAATTTCGATGATTCGCCATGAAAAAGGAAGTTGCTATAACTCAGACATACAATTGTGCCAAAATTTACTCCCCCAAATTTCACATGTTTAATAAGACTCCTGACCTGAACAGATTGACATGCCCATATTCAGTTATAGTCATAGCGCCACCTATTGGCAACAGGAAGTGACATATTTTACGCTGTGACGAACTACTCCTAGAAATTTTATGACATCAATGTCTTTTTTGTGGTCAGTCTAATCTAAAGGCCTGTGCAATGTTAAATTGTGAAGATCTTGAGTTTTCTTTAAAAGGCGTGTCCATGGCGCCATGACAAAGTTCGATCTCTCGCCATGGGAATAAAAGATGTTATAACTCAGGCATAAAATGTCCGATCTTCCCCAAACTTCACTTGTTTGATAAGATTCCTGGCCTGAACACATCTGAAGGCCAATATTCCATCAGGTGTGGCAAAATGGCTCAATAGCGCCACCTATACAGTTTCAACGGAGTGCGCCTCGAGCTATGTTTCACGTACATGTACGAAAATCGGTACACACATGTAACACACCAATACCTACGAAAAAGTCTCTTGGTATGAAATCCAAATCCCAACAGGAAGTCGGTTATTGTGAATTTTCCCTGCAAAATTGATGTTGTTTTTGCCATTTTCAGGGGTTGTACTTTAACGAACTCCTCCTAGAGATTTATTCAGATCAACACCAAACTTTGTCAGTGTAATCTAAAGCCCTTTGCGATGTTAAATTGCGAAGATCTTGAGGTTTTGTTAAACGGCATGTCCATGTGACAAATTTCGATGTTTCGCCATGAAAAAGGAAGTTGCTGTAACTCAGACATACAATATCCAATCTGCCCCAGACTTCACATGTTAGATAAGACTCCTGACCTGAACAGATCTACATGCCCATATTCAGTTATAGTCATAGCGCCATCTGCTGGCAATAGGAAGTGTCATGTTTTATGCTGTAACTAACTACTCCAAGAAATTTAATGACATCAACATTTTATTTTTTTCTGGTCAGTCTAGTCTAAAGGCCTTTGCAATAGTGAATTGTGGAGATCTTGAGTTTTTGTTAAGGGCCTGTCCATGGCGCTGTGACACAATTTTATGTCTCACCAAATGAAGAGAAGTTGGTGTAACTCAGGCATAAAATGTTCGATCTTCCCCAAACGTCACATGTTCGATAAGAGTCCTGGCCGAACACATCTGAAGGCCAATATTCCATTATAATGATAGCGCCACCTGCTGGCAACAGGAAAATTGGCACATATAAATGACTTTGACATATTCCACTTATATTTACGACTTTAAATGCATATTTCTCACCGTTCACCTTTTTACTAAACCCACACAATGGCGGTGAGCCCGGATGCGAGGGCCCGTTCATTGCTGCTTGCAGCTTTAATTCTTCTTCTTCTTCTTCTTCTTCTTCTTCTTCTTCTTCTTCTCCAAAATGAATCGCATTTTTGAGGGCCTAAACATGCTTGAAAAGTCCTGAATCTTTGCACACGCGTCAGACCTGGTGAAAATTTACGTCTGATATAGGTTTTTCAGAAGAGGGTGTGGCAAAATGGCTCGACAGCGCCACCTATCGTAAAAAATCAACAGCCCTCGAGCTGTGTTTTCACGTACATGCACGAAAATTGGCACACATATGTAAAGCATCAGTACCTACAAAAAAGACTCTTGGAGCCATATCCGAAACCCAACAGGAAGTCGGTTATTTTTAATTTTATGAGCAAATTTTGCATCATTTTTGTCATTTGCATGCCTTGTATTTTAACGAACTCCTCCTAGAGATTTTTTCAGATCAACACCAAATTTGGTATGCCTAATCTAAAGGCCTTTGCGATGTTAAATTGCGAAGATCTTGAGGTTTTCGTTGAAGGGCGTGTCCGTGGCGGCCTGACGAATTTCGATGATTCGCCATGAAAAATGAAGTGGCTATAACTCAGACATACAATGTCCAATCTGCCCCAAACTTCACTTTGTTTGAGAAGACTCCTGACCTGAACTATATCTACATGCCAATATTCAGATATCGCTATAGCGCCACCTGCTGGCAACAGGATTAGTGACATTTTTTACGCCGTAACACAACTACTCCTAGAAATGTTTTGACTTTTATAATTTTTTTTGGTCAGTCAGTCTAATCTCAAGGCCTTTGCGATGTTAAATTAGTGAACATCTTGAGGTTTCATTAAAGGGTGTGGCCATGGCGCCGTGACAAAGTTCGATGTCTCGCCATGGGAATAGAAGTTGTAGTAACTCAGGCATAAGATGGAGACTGTCCTCTGCTGCAGCCTGTAGCACGATGACGTAGCTGGATCAGATCCAATACGTACTGGACGTTGTTACGAGCATGCGCGGTGGTGTGTTTCGGTGACATCATAGACGCATGCGCTGTAGAGAGTTGGTAAACGATCGCACGTGCTTTGGTCTTCTGAGAAGAGTCTACAGAAAACGGCGGATTAATTAACAGTGATTGTTTATCGGTAGGTAATTAATCTTTCTAATCTTCATTTAATGTTTTGTTGTTTCAAACATGTATAGTCTTGTGAAATGTTATGTATCCGAAGCGTTGTAAACGTGTTTAGCTGACATGACTTGCATAATGCTCACAGCGATTCTTATTTTAATCTTATACTTCAGTACTATATGGATAGACTGCAGGGCTAATGTAAAATTAACCTGATTTTGCTCGGCTAATGAATACTTATTTGTTATTGCATTGTTCTAGATGAATGTCTTTAAAAAGGGCAGTACCACAGCAATTTCAATGAGAACAAGGTGCTGTAACCAGTACCACTGCCCTTTTTGTGAGACGTACAAAACCACATCACAACTATCCATTGATAACCATGTAGAGAATCATCTAAAATTGGCAGTAAATCATGATGGTGAGTATAATTTCACCTCTACTAATTTTATTTTGCTTTATAAAATTTGATCAGAGTAATGTCATATGTCTGTCCCCCCCCCCCCCCCCCCCCCCCCCCCCCCCCCCCCCCGATTTTTGTGATTGTTAAGTGCAATTCACACTGTAGAGAAAATGCACATTTTCATTGCTGTTACTGTCCTGCTACAGTAATAAGAAAAGTGCAGTTAATTACTCATCTTAAAAAATGTAAACAAAAGTTGGCTATTCCTGGGCAGGAAGCTCAATCTCCATTCCTGCATAGCCCAGCAGCCACTGCTCCACTTTCTACTATTTCAGCACAGACTTCTCATGTCATTACACAGGCGCCTCCCCTGTCTTGCCCCATGGCTATCCAAACATCTTCATCTCCAGTTACATCAGTGTTTCAGTCTCCAGCAATGACACAGTCTTGGACAAGTCCCTTATGTCAACCTTTGCAACCTGTGACAACGTGCCCCCTTTCTGAAGCTCCATTCCCTCTTTCTGCATCCACTCAAGTACTTCCGTCTCTGACTATTTCCTCTGTCCTTGTTCCACCAGAGCAACCAACAGCAAAGCGTCCTCAACCAAAGAAGAACAGAATCAGATGTGATCATTGTGATATGGAATTGAATAAAAAGAGAACTTGCGAGTTCACATTTAGAAGAAAGCACACCACAGTTAAAGAGGCCATCACATTACAACGACATTTATTTTGTCAGGTCATTGACAGTAAGCATGGAATTTTTGCAGTAGCAAAATCTTTCAGTGCACCGTCAATACCCATCCATGTTCAAAAAAAGATCTGGGGTGTGAATGACAAAGTTATGTGTGAACTAGACCAATGTAATGCTAGTGCGGATTTTGCACAAAGGAGTGGCCTGAAACCATTTGAGTGCTGCCATCTCATGTCCTTAGCTTTCTGTCCCAAAGATGATGGCAATGCTGTTAATCTCAAAGAGGAAACCCTAAATGAGATGGTGAAAGAAAAATGGTTTGGAGAAAGTAGGAGAGATGCATGCATCGAAAGGCAGTGCTTGGCAAACAAAGATGATGTGCCACTTTCTGTAGCGATCACATTTGCTGGGCCCTCAACAAAAAAATACATATCAGTGTATGAGCCAAAAATGTCTTATTACTGCAGACTTGGAAGAGTGACTGTTGTATATGACAGTAAGAAGATCACATGGGCCTGTCCATGTAATAAAACAAAACAGTCATGTATTCACAAAGCAATAGCTAAATGGCATTTGTTTCAAAGTCAGAGAGCTCTCTTCCAGAAGGTGAAGACCACCGAAAGGATTGATTCCATGCAGATACCTCAGCAGCAGTCTGAGAATGTGGGTGACTGTAGTGATCATCAGTACCCACCTAATGATGATGGAATAGAGAGGATAGTGCGCTATTTGATGAAAAATAAATCTCTGCCTGTGGACCTTCCTCAAAATTTGGTTAGTGGTCTACAACATGGAAGTGAATTTAGACACCAACTAATTCCTGAAGAAACATTCTGCTCTGAATGTGAGGGTAATCATGTTCTAAGCGAGCCAATTATTATAACCTCACGAGCAAAGATTCTGGACCTTTACTGGGGTAGTTGAAGGTAAATATTGTTAAATGGAACATTCAAATTGTTTAAAGAGTGTTATTTTACTGTTACTGTTATTTTGTATTTAACTTTTCTGCTCTCTGTTAAGGAATTTCAACTTACTACAAAGTATGTAGCAACTGCAGCATGATGTACAGGTACCAGGAATTCACTGATGGTATCCATAACTTCAATGACCACCTTCTGCTTTCTCTTCACTTGTGTGTAATTCTTCGCAATGCTCTTCAGGTAATATGTGTAACTATTGATGTTGATATGGTTTTGTGTAATAAGTATTATGCCGTGTAACATAATCTTTCTTCTTTATACTCTGTGAATATGCCTAGAATCACACTGCTGTCAGCAGAGTAATGAGCATACTTGAAGCCACTGCTAAAGCAAAATTCCCCAGCAAAGACACAGTGCTCCATGCTTACCTCCACTTTGAAGCCTTGAGCAGCCATGTTTATTCTTACACCTGCATCAATTGTGGATATTACCCCAGAGTGGTGATTATGGATCTCCACAAGAAAGGTGTCTTCAGTATTCCTTGTAAGTATGTGTTGTGTACATTGTATTATAAATGCTTTCTAAAAACGGCATGTTCCTGATTTGTGAATTTGTGTTTTGCAGTCAGTGAAATAGCCACATCACCATCAGATTTCAAGGGTGATACAAACATTGTCTCTTTTTGGGAATCCGTAACGATGGAGATGATTGGTCGGGGATTTCTTTCAAGTAAGTTATTTAATGTGTAATATTATTTAGGTCTGTGTAACTAAAGAAACTAATTTTCTTTAATGTACTTATACACTCTGTATTTCTCTTAAGGTGGCAGGAAAAATCCCTTTGTAGTTTGCCCAAGTTATGATTGTTGGGCTCCTTGGATTGGACCTAACACCCGAAAGTCAGACATTGTTCTAAACACTGAGCATGCAAAACTACAAAAAACAAAGTCCTGTGATGTTCCAGATCTTGACGTCACAGAGGAAAGGTTAGGTGATGAGCTCTTTAATCTTAAGGTAAGAACACATGCACTACATCTAATTATGTTTTGCAACAATTATGGTTTTAACCAAAGCCTGTCATATGTTTAGGTTGATGCAGTGAGGAAGCTGTGCAAAGAATGTGGATTGGACACAAAGGGATCAAGGATGGATCTTGTGTTACGTTTGCGAACAGAGATGCAAAACCGTTCTGCGTACGACAAAATCTTCCAGCAGATTTGGGGTGCTTCTGGTAAATTGTCATCTCTTAAATGTCTATATAATAATAATAATAATAATAATAATAATAATTCATTTAATAATGCATAAATATGTAGCTTTGATTGGAAAAAAAAATAATAATGTCCCTGGAGTTTAAAAATGTATCCTGATGGACATTTAATTTTCAGCAAAGCATTCATTGGAAGATGCAATATTTCATTTGCTATAAGAACCTACTTGCAATTTATACATGGGTTAATTAACACTGAGGAAACTAGTCTCTGAGTCCACCCACTGACAAATTGTTGGTAAAAGTAGGTAGATTCACAGGTATGAAGAAATTATGAAAACCTAATGAAAAAAATAAACTAAATAAAAATAAATAAATAAGTTAGTTGAAGTGTTATTTGTATTTTTATTTTATTTTTTTTGTAATTGTAATGATTTTTACATATATTTCTTTACATTGTACTTTCTTTAAATTGTGCTTTTGTACATTTCTCTTAGGTGGCTGGGCAGTCATTACATGTCCATGTGGAATAGTGTATTCCATCAAATTCAACATAAGAGCAGAGTCTCCCAGAGACTTTGCAGACTTGCTGCTGAGTTGGAAGCACTTTCCTAATGTGGTAATATACGACTTTGCTAGAGGACTTGCAGCACACGTTAATCTACGGGAAGCAGATTCTCTACCTTTCAGTCCCCATGAAGGGAGACTTGCTGAACCAACTACAGCAAATATCCAGCTAGCAAAGGAAGCCAAGCTCAAAGTTAATCTACCATGGTTGAAAAATAAGGAGGAGGAGGATATCAACTGCCATCCTTTGACAGGATCATCAGAGCATTATGCTCTGTATGACAGATTTCATGAATTTAACACCAAAGACCCAAGAGATGCTCTTAGGAGAATCCAAGTAGTCCCAGAACTCTGTGGATGGGTAAATACTCAAACCGCAGAGCAACTTTTTGGTTCAATGCGCAAGAACAATTATTTCTTGAACATGCTCACGCCATCTGGACACACATTTTTGATGCGCAGCATCATTCACCATTATAACACAGCACAGAATAAGAACATGGAGGACAGCCTAAGAAAAATTGTATCACCAAGTGATCAGTTAACCTTCAATGGTTATGGTCAGATAGTACTTGGTAACTTTTTTTTTTTTTAAACTTACAATGACCATTCATTTTTTCATGTATTGTAAAAATCACTTTGTCTTGTACTTTATGTAGGTACACCTCCACAGTCCCTAAATGATAGTGAAAGACGCACCTGTGATATTACACAAATAGACCAAGTACACTGTAAGTAATGTCATTATAAACACCGCACTTGCAAAATCTCACTTCACTTAATAAATACAGTTGGATCATAATATTTTCTCTCTTTTCAGGCCCCAGCCAAGGTTCAGTGATTGACATGACAGCCCTACGAAATGTGCAGCCAAACAGGGCATGCTGGATGCATCCACAAAGCAGTGACCAAATAAAGATGGTATGTTCAATTTTTTGCATTTTTTATGCAAAGTGTATAATCATACTTACACTTTTTTTTTTCGTTTTTCTACGTAAAAAATGCTTTAAATGAAAAGGAATCACGACAACAATTTTTGGCTCAAGTAGGAGCAACAATTCTGAACAGATCAGATTTTTTTACCTTGGGACATCCAAATGATGTTGAAGGGACTGTGAGTATTATCACATGCAATATCATGCTTTTGTTTTGTGATAAGTGAATATTAAATTTGGTTTCTCTCAAATTATTACAAATTTTAAATGCCTGCCTTTCAATGATCAGAGATATTGCTGATTTAAAGGTAATATTTTATATCATCTGTGTAGAACTGTTTTTTTTGGAGTGAGAAAGTGTGCACAAGTGATCCTTTATTAACTGTATTAATTTTAAATGGTATCTAACAGAACATAAAGGTCCATTGTTTTGCTCGTATGTGACAGTGACATGGTTGCCACCATTGTGTGCAGACCCTTCAGCTAACTTACCTGTAAGTATGACTGAAATTTTTAATAGAAGTTAACTGGGGTCATTTTAAGGTGCCATTTAAAAATGTTTGTTATCTGTATAAGACCATATAGCAGAATGTGACTTCATCTTACTCCCTTCCTGGGCATCAAACCATTGGATGATATGTGTAAGTCTATTGTGTTTAAATTATCAGTTCTCCTTAATGCAAGTAACACTGAGATATTTTGACATAACTAACAGTTGTATCTTCCAAGAATCATTTAATAGAACTAGTTTTACAGATCATGAAACCAAAAAGCAGAGAGATGTATTTGCTTTGATTCACTGCACGGCACTGACTTCAGCGATTGTCGTTACATTGATCCCTACAGGTTTTTTTTCAGAAAAAATATTAAGAGTTCAAAAGAAGTTCAGGATTATGGTAGTTCTGTTTTGTGCCATACATCCTTTTGCATGCATTTTGTTTTTTGTTTTATGGCTCATTTTTCATTGATGCTTAAACTATTTAAATCTACCTTATCACTGGAATTATATTTTATAGTTCAAAGAAAAAATTGTTTAAACGATGATAAATGAGCCAATAATTTGTTTGGGGATTTGTTCCACCCCAGTTTGTTTATTAGTATTTTATTATTATTTTTATTCAGTTTTTGTTTTAGTTGTTGTTGTTGTTTCAATGCTTTGTAGAGTACTTGCACAGCAACTACATCCTGGGCTGTGGAAAGAGTATGGACGTGATGATCTCAACGTAAGCAGTTTTCTTGTTGCCATCACTAAATTCCATTTTAGATATTCAAACACATTGTTAGTTTTTGAATAATTACAACATGTTTATTTCAATTTAACTCAACAGGGTGCTCCAAGGCAGAATTGGTCAAATAATTGTGGAGTGTTTGTGTTGATGGTAGGAAGAATTGTTTAACAATAAGTAATGTTTATTTTCCTTGATAGCTTTGTCAGATTGCTGTCTTTAATTGTTAATTTATTTTTTAGTTTGAGCAAAATCAATATCCAACAAACTTAAGATATTGATACAGTCAAACAAAACCATTTAAAGTTGATTACTATTGTTTATGTCTGTTTTGATGTAACTTACTATTAATGTTACAGTACACACTCTATGTTGTAATGGGAGGCGTCTTTGATTTTTCTGAGGTGAGCTATCAAAATTAATAATTTGGCAAAAAGTTTATTCTCAAAGGGTGATTGATTTACATTATGCATATTTTCCCAGTCTGACATGGCTGCAGTAAGGAGATGGTGGTGCTTGCTCCTGCTAACAAATTATCCTGTGAAGTAAGCCTATTTCCAAGTTCTTCCAATAAATAGAACATATTTATTAGTAGTAGTGGGTGATGGGAGGAGTAGAAGTAGCAGTTTTTTATCCTCTCTTTAATAATATTAATTTGCACAGTATTTGATATTTTGATATTTATATATCATTGCTCTTTTGTTGTTGTTTTTGATTGCTTCCATTGTCCTCATTTGTAAGTCGCTTTGGATAAAAGCGTCTGCTAAATGACTAAATGTAAATGTAATGTATTTGGTGTTTTATGGTGATTTTTTTTTTTTTTTTTTTTTTTTTTTTTCTCCTGTGTGGAGTAAATACTTTCTAGGGAAACTAGTTCACTTGTTTGTTTGTTTTTTTTTTATGTGTAATTTAAGACCAGATGCTGAAAGAAAGCTACTCAGAAAAAGGCGCAAAGAAATGAAAACAGGTATAACTTTAACTAAAAAGGTTTGTAACAACTAATCTGACAACTGAAGATAAAAAGTTCCTTTTTCCATAAATATTTCATGATTGATGTATTGGTGTGAACTTTCTTTCTCTTCTTTTCTTTTCGTTCTTTCTTAAGGAGAATTGGAAAAGGAAGCAGAAGCTGATTACTAAGTAAGGTGGGAGTTTTTCCTATTCCAAATGTTATTTTTAACATTTTAAATGTATGCTATTATTCGACTAGTATTTTATATTGAATAATATTAACCAATTTTTTTTTTCAGCAGATGCCACCTGAGATCCTGAGACATATCCTCTTGAATGTGGTCAAAGAAGATGGAGATGTGGCCTTCTTCAGACTGTCTCTGACGTGCTGGCTTTTCCATGATGTTGTTTGTGACGCATCATTCAGAAAAGACGCTCATTTAGCCTGGCTTGACAGTAAGTTTATTTTATTTTTTTATTTATACCAGTAGATAGTTCCACACACATAAAGTTTAAGCTGCAAATGCATTTTAAACTTTGCTCAGAACTTTTTATTGTTTTAAAATCTCTTTCTTACAATAGGTGTTGTCGGACTTAGTGCATACTCCAGTGACTACAAGGAGATGTACAGAGTGCCATATAAAGTGACCAGTTGCCTTTGCTGTGGGGACTTATTTAAAGACTTCCCCGCCAGGCTATATTGGAGATGGAAGGAAAGGAATCCTTCGTGCAATTTTACTCGACCAAAGAGTTTGAAGGTTACTGCTCAGCAGACTGCTTCATTTGTGACGGCAATCACTATAGCCCCAAGGACAACAATTTATAAAGTTAAATAGGAATTGTCACTTAGGTGACAATTGCTTGATCTGACTGCTGTGTTTGTATATTGAACTTAAATTCAGGGTTTGTTTTCTTTTATTATTATTTTTTTAATAAATGTACTTGCATGTCTTGCAGACACTTAACAGCAAATTAAGAGGAATCTTATGTACAGATCACGGTTGAAAACCAGACAAAACATAAAATTTTTTATTTTTTATATATATATATATATATATATATATAGCACGTTTGTTTATTTTGACATCTGACAAGTTTTTATTTTTTTCTTGTTGCTGTTAATATTTTTGCGTTTTCCCCATGAGTGTGTACTGGTATTTTAAGTCGTATACAGCCTTTATTGTATTGTTACTTTTAGGATTAAAAAATTACAGAGACAATTACTTGATTCATTTTTCCTTCCACTCAACAGCAATTATGACCTGAATAAAATAAAATGGCTTTATTTTAAAATGTTCTATATACACACATTTAAAAAAAAAAATACTTGTGGTGACATTATGCTATTATTCCATCAAATTTAGGTTTAAAAACTTTAAAATCATGTGATTTAAAATGTTGTCCGGACAACTATTTTGCATGTGTGTAGATAAACTAAATAATACAGATCTTTAAATATATGTAAATAATTACTTATTACTATTCATCTATACTACTACTATAGAGGTAAGAACATCATCTTAATACAATATTGAGCATGCGTGTCACTCAAGACCAGCGCATGTGCATTATAATCATAAATCGGTAGTGCGCATGCGTCCTATGACGTCACCAAAACACACACCACCGCGCATGCGCGTTACAACGTCCAGCACGTATTGGATCTGATCCAGCTACGTCATCGTGCTACAGGCTGCAGTGAAGACTTCTTGTTATCCGTGCGCGTCTCCGCTGCGGCCTGTAGGCTACTCTACTGATCGATCGAGTCATGGTTATGAGATTGACAATCATACAGCACAGCAATATGCAGAAACTATTATTGCTCTTTTCCCTCGCATTATTTTTGGACCGTAAGTACTGTAGGCTCGGTTCTTCATACTTTCAGTTTCACAGTTATCCCATGCATGAGCGGAAGAAAGGTATTTCGGTCTCAATCACTAACATTGGCGTGCTATAGGTGTGTTCATAAGCGTAGGCGATGTCCTTTCACAAAATCTCGCATTTTCAACAGACATTTACAAAATCAGTGTTTTTCTGTGTTATAACTTGGGGTGCGGCTTGAAGGCAGACTCTAGGCTATGTTACGTAACTAGCGTGTGCTTTTGACGTCCTTTCAATTTCACGTTACGTAATTTCGTCATCAGACGTGCAGCCAAATCAGCCATTACAGAAATCTTATTAGAGACTTTTGATAAACTTTTGATAAACTCATTTTGAAAACTTCAAAGACATTCACGAGAATATTTATAAAAAAAAAAAAAAAAAAAAAAAAAACCCAGTTCCGAAAAAACAAGTACACGAGAAATAGGATATTTTAAAAAATACTACTAAAATGGTAACGTTTTGTTATGCTTATAGATTAAATAGCCAATTGAATAAACAAGCGTGGACAAAAGCCACAAATGACAACAATATGATTACCTTTAATTCTTTAGCCCAGTATTCTATACCCTTACTAATATTAACCATGCTTTTACTACATATAGGAATAATAATAATAATAATAATAATCATGGTTAAAACCATAATGTAGGCAAAATTTAACCATGTTTTTATAGTAAAACTGTGGTTATACAAATGTAAACAATATGCCAAAATCCAATGGTGGCTGAGTCATTACTTACTGGTGCCTGGACATGTGTTCAGACATAGTAATATTTAGTGGGCTGTGTTATTAACATAATGTACATAATCCTTACGATTTTATATATCAACTTCAGCGCTAATGTTTTGTTTGTAGTTTTCTAATATTTGAAAATCTTCAGCTACTGTTCCTGTTTTTCAGGTGTGTACAGCAAGACAGAAAAAGTATCAGTGAAGGAGGGAGATTCTCTCACTCTACACACTGATGTCACTGAAATACAGAAAATATTTTTCTTGATGTGGATGTACGGATCTCAAAACATTATCATCGCTAAAATCGATGGGAAAACTCAGGCAGTCTCATTATATGATGTTGATGATGGGAGGTTTGAAGACAGACTGCAGCTGGACAATAAGACTGGATCTCTGAGCATCAGTGACATCAGAACCAAACACTCTGGAGATTATCATCTAAAGATCATCAACGAGACCTTCCTCAAGACATTCAGTGTTACTGTCCATGGTGAGAAGCTCAGATATTTGTACACTATTTGCATTAATGTTTCTTTTCAAGAAAGAAGGAGATTCTTTGTTTTCCAGATGTGATTTTTGCAGGGTTAGAAAACAAGAAAGAAGGAGATTCTGTTACTCTACACACTGGTGTTACTGATTCACAGAAACATGATCTAATACAATGGACATTTGGACCTACAAATCCAGACAGTCTTGTAGCTGAAATGAACATTAAGATTCATGAGATCACACTGAATTCAGATGATATATACAGAGGGAGACTACATCTGGAAAATCAGACGGGATCTCTCACCATCAGAGACATCAGAACCTCAGACGCTGGAGTTTATCAACTACAGATCTCCAACAGTAAAGAGACACTATATAAGAGATTCAATGTTTTTGTCGGTACGTAATTCATGTCAAATCACATTAAAAAGAGTGTAATTTTGATGTTCCCTCATAATGAAATCGTTCGTGTGTTTGTCTCTCTTCAGCTGTTCCAGATCCGGGTCTGTCCACTGGTTATATTGTGCTCATTTGTCTTTGTGTCCCGCTGTTAGTGGCTGTAGCTTTGGGTGTGATGTGCTACATAAAATACTTGAAAAAAAGCAAAAAGGTGAGTGTTATCTACAGTAAATATAGGAGTAGAATTGTTTAAAAGAGTAATTAGTTACCATGTTTTTCTACAAGACTGAACCACAATTTGTTTAATTCAAAGCCTAGGATTGTTAAAGAAGCCAACAATTTAGCAGAAGAAAATCTACTTTTTGTGTGACAAACAGTTTTGGAATTCTTCTTGTTCTTAGTGAAGAAAGATTAAAGGAAGTTGTAACACCCTAGAAATGCATTTAAAAAGTGACTTAAAAACCAATCAGATCACTGTTCAGTAAATTTAATCAAACAAAATTGTTTATGAATCAAACTGAAAGTTTTGGAGCAGATCTACTGTTTCTAATGGGACTCAGTTTACGGTAGTTTATTAATTCACCAAAAAATGTATTTTTGAATAGTTGAACAACGTAATATCTTTTGAAATATTTTATATCTTCTCCATTCACTTGATGTTGAGACAGAAAAGAAGACCGTGTCAGTGAAGGAGGGAAATTCTGTTACACTAAAAACCGGTGCAGTCGAGACCCAGAGAGACGATGAAGTGCTCTGGATATTTGGACCTCAAGAAACAGTCATCGCTCAAATCTACAAAAATGACCGTAACATCTCATACACCGATGATGAGCGATTCAGAGACAAGCTACAGCTGGACCATCAGACTGGAGATCTGACCATCAGCGACATCAGGATCCCAATCTCTGGAGATTATCAGATGAAGATCACTGGCAGCAAAGCAAAAAATAAGAGATTCAAAGTTATTGTACGAGGTGCACAACTCAAGCACTTCAAAATGTCCTACAGTATTGTCTGTCAATATGTTACTTTATTTGTTTTTGACCTTCATTGGGCTCCTTAGTGGGTTTTGTTGGGTTTTTTCCACATTGTGTTCAACATGTTTTATGTGTTTCTGTTACTTTATGAAATAGAGGACACACGGAAATTCACAGAAGGAGAATCTGTCCATCTGCAGACCGGTGTTACTGAAATACAGAAAGATGATCTGATACTGTGGAAGTTTGAACCTAAAAATGCCCTTATCGCCAAAATTGATGGACAGAGCAATGAGAGCAATGTCTACGATGATGATGACGGATTCAGAGACAGATTGGAGCTGGACAATCAAACTGGAGATCTCACCATCACAAACACCAAAAGCACAGACTCTGGAGTTTACGAACTGCAGATCAAGAGCAGAAATAAAGTCTTGTACAAAAAATTCAACGTTCTTGTTTGGCGTGAGTAGCTCAAAATAATCAAAATATCGATAACTGTATTCATGTTCACACTCACAAATTTCTTCTACATGTTTCTCTTGCTTTGGCAGTGAATAATCTGAAATATACAGTTGGAGATTCTGTCACTCTACAAACTGGTGTTACTGCACTGAATGAAGATGACCGGATACTGTGGAAGTTTAGCGATAAAGATATTTTTATAGCTGAACTCAAACGAGCCACCAATCAGACCAAATTATAAAAACATCATAATTCAATAATAAGATAATACACTTCATTAAACCAGCAAACTGGAGATCTGACCATCAGGAACATCAGCAGAGTTCATTCAGATGTTTATACACTTCAAATTACCAGCGGCAAAAAGAGCACATGCAAGAGATTCATGGTTATTGCTCATGGTGAGTAACTCAATCGTATTTATGACTGTTTTAATGATTTAGAGCTATAATTAAAAGATAAAGATGCAAACAACTCGAGAAGACAGAAACAAAATTATGTTAGTCAAATTTTCATTGGTGCCCAGAAATTAGGGGCATTTTAAAATGTGTACAGCTCCAACACAGCTTTTTCTTATGTGCAAAACAAAAATCCACCATCTTGCCCTCTAATTAATCAGATGGGAGTTAATTTTGTTATAACATTCATGTTTTTACTCTTCTGTGTGGTGATGGGATAAAATTAAAGAGAAGGACTGAGTCTGGGATGGAGGGAGATTCAGTCAGGCTACAGAACGAAACTGAAATACAAAAAGATGATCTGCTGCTGTGGATGTTTGGACCTGAAGATAGTCCTCATCGCTAGAGGAGAAATAAATAAAGCACTTTTCTGTACATATGATGGCACTGAAGGGAAATTCAGAGACAGACTGAACCTGGATCATCAGACTGGATCTCTGACAATCACAAACAGCACAACTGAACACTCTGGAGTTTATAAACTATTGATCATCAGCAGCCGAGAGACCAAATACAAGACATTCAAAGTTTCAATCCGTGGTGAGTTACATGGTGATCTTATTTAGTGTGTCTTTATTTAGAAATCACATTATTCTGCTTTAATAAAAATAATTACATTTTAAAATATTCAATTGGGATTTAATTTCTAATTCCAGAATAATTTTATTTTTTAAATGTGATTTATCTTTTCACATAAATATCAACTTTTTAAACTTTTGCGTTTTCTTGTTTTTCTTTCAGGGAGTGAAAGAAGTCCAGATGGGGGGGGCCTGAGCAGGAGGGGATGCCCTTAATGCAAATATAAAAAATATGACAGTAATAGTAACTGTGAATGCAGACAGTATTGCACATTTTTTATATAATATTACATACCCAATGAGAGTGATTGTTTTCTTAACTATTTAACTTTGGTGCTTGTGGAAAAAAAAAATGGTGACATATAACAGTATTTGGTTCAACAAATTTACTTTACTACATCAGTTTGTTAGAAAATTAACTTTTACACCGCTGTATACGGAAGTACTGTGTTGTTATTTGTTACTGTCTGTCCTTTTATAAGAGAACACTATATTTATTATTGGCTGAATGAGCCCTGACTGACTGTTCTCTTTAAATCATATTGGTTTTTGTATTCCACTACTTTTATATTGTAATTGTGCCTTGGTAGAATTGTGTTTGATTGTTGTATTCTCATCTGTAAGTCATTTTGATAAAATTGTCTGCTCAATAAAATAAATGGTCACATACAGATAACCTGCTGCTGGTATTAGTATCTGATCATGTCTGTCCTCTAGTGGACAAACACTGATTTTACTCAAAAGCTGTTCGCAAGTAATGCATAACAGATTTTAATGTACTGTCATGATCACCACGGCACTACATTTCCCACAATCCCTCCTGACTCTTATCTGCACGCACTCCATTATAATGTTATAAAAATCAAACTAATAGCCATATGGAATATAAACTGAAAAACAGACTAATTTTCACATTTATTTTTATGACCAAGAGCATGATTGTGCTATTCAATTATGTAATGTTTTATAAATTAATCTACTAGTTTAGAAATTATAATATTCTAGGCTATATAATATACAGGAATGCATAAATACACACATTCCATTTTTTTATGATTTGTCCAAAGTTGGCCTCATTTTACACATATTTTACATTCTCGTTAATAAAACACAAACACATCATATAATTAACTCTAGTGTCAAACACATCCAAACTCCACCTGATTTTCAAAAACAGACTCATAAAAACAACTTCCTAAGAAATTAATATAAAATACAACTTCAGTTTTTGCAGAACTGAGTCTGAAAGACAACTTCCTAAGGGAGTTAGAGAAAGTGTTTTGTCAGAAAGACCAAATATTTATTTTTGTACTATATACTACTGTTATGAAATTTGTTGAATTTATTTTTATATGTAATTAACAGTATCCTGTATTATATTAGATTCCTATTTGATATTTAGTTATTTTGTTTTTTGAACTTCTCTTGTAGGTTCATCTACTGTAAAATCACTTATTGTAATGAAAATGTATTTCATACAGCTTATTGTTGTATTTTATTTTTTTCTGCATTTCCATTTATGTTGTATACTAAGACATTGAGCTACCAAATAATTCCTGAATCCCAATAAGAGGTTTTGGTTACAGTGTTCTGAACTGATCTCACTAGTGTTCACTTGGCAGGGATGTTGTCTGTGTGTTTGTACTATAGGTTTTGTCATCTGAGGCCAAAGTTTGATATTGATAGATGTAAGGGTTTTTGACAGGAGTATTTGATTTTGACATGGAAGTTTGTACAAGTTTGCTTGTAACGAGAATGTGTTTATAGTTGTGAGAAAGTGGTGAATTGTTTCAGAAATTGTGTGTTAGTAATCAAGAAAAACTAATACAGCATTTAGGAGAATTGAAACAATTGGGAAATCTTTGGGATAAGCAATGTACACTGATTATATAAAACTATACTGTCAGTACAGCATTAAATGAAATTGTTATATACATTAATTTCAGTTCAAAAGTGTGGAAATTGATTTTTAAAAATACGTTTTTAAATAGGCCTTTTACTTATCCTGTGGCTCTCTTTGGTGGAATATCACAGCTTTTAGCCTCAGGTTATGTTATCACATAGGCTTTGATAATAAAAAATAAACTGAGTTTTTTTGTTTGTTTGTTTGAGCATTATAATTAACTTTTCAAGCTATATCACCTAAAAATCAATTGAAAATCATGTAAGTCTATTCAGTGACTAACATGGAGCATCCAAATATAGCTAATATTAATCTGAACTTACTGGTAATAGTTAATCAACACATATCTAAAGAAGAAAAAAAATCACGAACTTACTGGTAATAGTTAATCAACACATATCTAAAGAAGAAAAAAAATCACTATACAGTAGACCTCATTTCTGAAAACTAGATATTTGTATGATCAGCACATGTCTTATTTCAGAGTTTTTTTTTTTTTTTTAATGCCATACAGCTGCTTATAACAAAAGCAGTCTCTTGTATGCTATTCTACATGTTCATATTAATACAGTATATTGATAAATAATTCATAAATGTTTATACATAGGCCTATTTGAAAATGTTTTGAAACTGGTCTACCCAGTTTGACACATTTTCTTTTTTTCAAATGTTATGTCTATTAAAATAAGTCTGTAACTATATAGTAACCTACTGTTCATGTGTTGATATCTTATGAAGCCTTATAATCGTTGGTTGGTATAATGATACCAATAATATAATGGTTTATTAGGATAGGACAATATTTGGCTGAGATATAACTATTTGAAAATCTGGAATCTGAGGGTGCAAAGTTGTCCAAATTAAGTTCTTAGCAATGCATATTACTTATCAAAAATTAATTGTTGATAAATTTACGGTAGGAAATTTACAAAATATTTTCATGGGACATGTTCTTTATTTAATATCCGTTATGATTTTTTTTTCTAATAATTTTGACCCATACAATGTACTTTTTGTCTATTGCTACAAATATATCGGTGCCACTTATGACTGGTCTTGTGGTCCAGGTTCACATTTATACTCTGGAAAAGTGCAAACACTGTAAAAATTAAGCCTAAGACAATGAGATGAACACCAGCACCCCATGAGTCATGACAAAAAACAAACATTTTACAGATATATTTGATATATTTCAGAATTGAAGTTTTAAAACCTTTCTTTTTACACTCAACACAACTGTCAGCATTTAAAATGGCAATAAAGCCATATATTTACTGAGTTGTGAATTGTCTCTTTCCCAAACATCTGAGTCACATGGACTTTTTGACTTAGTCAAAAATGTAAAACTTCCCTTTTGCTGTCTTACAAACAACAGTATTTCCTTAACTTGCCTTGTTGTCCTGCTTTTTTCTGTTTCCTGTAAATACAGGTCATCATAATAGTAACCATGATGCAACTACACCATTTAAATGAATACTCTTGAGACATCTCCATCACATTGTTTAGCACAATGCTAAAAAAATACAGAGCTCCCTTACATTTACTAAAGAATATCTTATGGTAAAAAAATACATACCTCCCTTACGTCTTCAGGAGAATATCCTAAAAAGTCTACACTGACTTGCCAAGTTGTACAAACATGACGAAGCAAACTACAAGCAGTGGGGGTCAGATAGTTATAGTTAGCCCTGCATTCTCTGACAGAGATCAGAGCTGAGAGTTTGTGAGCGTGAGATCCATGACCTGACTCACATGAGACTCTGTGTGACATCAAATCAATAATGAATGAATATAGTTCAATAATTAATAGAAATCAATGAATATCCAAATTAAACCAACTAAACTGATAAATATATCGGTCTACATTTTGTAATAATTTAAAATTGTAGTCAGATTAAGCACAGTGCTAGAATCAAATTGAAACAAAATTCTAAAAAAATAAAACGTAAGTAAAACACTTACACAGTGAACCTTCACACATCCCAGTTAATTCCATACTTGGGGCCAATGGGTGGTCTTTACACACAACAGCCCCTTATTCATTTTACCTATGTGGGTTAGTTAGCTAGCTAGTAATACCTTACAGTCAGATTTCTTAAAAATGAATTTATTAAAATAAAAAATCATATTGTGCATTACAGAAAAAACATACCTGAATTTGGCTGACAGAGTTGAGTGATGTCCAGATTTTGAGTCTGGTTGCTGATGTGATTGTTGATCACACAGCTGTAGGTGTTTTTATCCTGATATTCCACCTCCAGAGGCAGAGAGAGACTGATGCTGAGATCAGACACACTGATGCTGGACAATAAACTGTTTCCTTTGTACCAGGAGAGAGTCACATGACCCACATTCACCACTGACGGATGATGATGATGGGGATGATAAAAAATGCCTATTATAATGTTTCAGTTTATAACCCCACACAAAGTTGGAATTTTACAAAATGCCTATATAAAAGAGAAAAATAAAGTCAGACAATTAAGTAAACGAGCCACTTTGTTATAATGTGTCAGTTTATAAACCCACAATTCTCATAAAGTCACAATTTTAAAAACTGAAGTCAGAAATAAAGTTGCAATTTTGCAAAGGGCCCATAAAGTTCCAAAATCAGCTTATGTAGAGTGCAATGCTGAAAAAAAACTCTTAACCACTTTTTGCCTGAGGTGTGAATTTTTTTCAACAAAAGGATTTTTTGTTTTTCTGACATTGTGGTTTAATTCTAGCTATTTAAATACCACAGTTTGCTTTGCCGATTGTGAAATGTGATTGGTAAACAGTTTGCCAGAATATACCTGACCATAAATCTCTATTTACCATTTGTTGTTCATATAGGAATTTATAACAGGTTTTAGAGGAATGAATGAATAAATGAATGAATGATGCATTTTATATAGCATTTTTTTTTTTATTGTGTATTGTTGTACACCCAAAGCGCTTTATAATCATGTGGGGGGTCTTTCCTCAACCACCACCAGTGTGCAGCAGCTACAGGTGGAGAGGAGAGAGAGTCAGAGCCAATCAAGTGGATGGAGATTAGATCCAGAAATCCTATAACGTGTGCTTGCTTGTGTTGATCAGTAGGCCTGACCCTAAACATCTATACAAAGTAGACACTTGTGTAACTTTCACCTGTATTATTTTTATTTTTTAAACATGACCATGAATTTTATAGTGCAAATGAAGACATTTTATTGGTCGATACCCGACCACTGAACAACGCCAGTCATTGCGATTTGCGAAGAAAGAAATTTTGTGTTTTATGCATATGTATCAGTTATTTGTAAAAACACTGCAAACTATTTTCACTGAATATCCTTAGCTTTTACAGGATTTTAAGACACTAGATTCATCTTGTCATTCAGGTATTATCCAGTAGACAAATAATGCAACAATATTTAAATGTCAATGTGAAAATGAGTCATGTGACTCTCTCCTGGGTACAAAGGAAACAGTTTATTGTCCAGCATCAGTGTGTCTGATCTCAGCATCAGTCTCTCTCTACCTCTGGAGGTTGGAATATCAGGATAAAAACACCTACAGCTGTGTGATCAACAATCACATCAGCAAGCAGACCACACATCTGGACATCAGAAAACTGGTTATGTTTTTTCTCTACTTCACAAAGTAAAAACTTATTTTAGTAAATTCATTTTTTAAGAAATCTGACTGTAAGGTATTACTAGCTAGCTAACTAACCCACATAGGTAAAATGAATAAGGGGCTGTTGTGTGTAAAGACCACCCATTGGCCCAAGTACGGAATTAATTGGGATGGCCGAAGGTTCACTGTGTAGGTCTTTTACTTGTGCTTCTGTTAAGTTCACTTTATTTATTCAAATTTTGTTTCAATTTGATTCTAGCACTGTGCATAATCTAAATACAATTTCAGATTATTAGAAAATGTAGACCAAAATATTGTGGAGAAATCTAGAATATCTATATTGATAGATTAATTTTGTATACAAAGTTAGGCCACCAAGTATATATCATTTTTCTCTGTAATGTCTATTCAATAGTTATTAATTGTTTTATTTATGTTAAAATATTCAGTACATGTATAAATGCATATTCTGCATACTCATGGCTAGGCGATGGGTGTCCAGTGGGTGGAGGTAGCCAGATGGAAACCCCCAGAATAGACCTGAAAGAGAAAAGAGAAGAGTTAGTAGTTCACTGTTGTGTTGCGCTGTGGCAAAATCTGAAAAACTGGCTGAATAAAAGAAAGAACCCAAAATACAAAACCTGATCAGAAGTGACTTCTGCGTTTGTTGCTCGTTGTTCCTGCCTCATCTGCTGAAGCAGAGAGAAGCTTCAGTGCCTTGAGACGCCTGAAGACCTGGCTGCACTCTTCAATGTCACAAACCCGACTCAACAGTGTGGCTGTTTGTCATGTTCACAGAGAGAGAATGTATAACTTGGACAAGAAGAAAACTGTGTCAAGAATTTGTTCAAGTTACTGATCGGCGCATGCATGTTTTTTGGGTCATTTAGAATCAGTAATAGTTTCTTTTGTTTAAGTTACTTTTTTGGACAATGTACATCGTTTCTTTCTAAATCTAAACTGCATTGCATGTTTTATTTTGTGCAAATAAACCTTTAACATTTCTTGGTTCGCTTGATTTTTTAGAACATTTTAACCAAATGCTTTCAAAAAGTGGTGGGGACAAAATCAGCCATTTGACATACATCTTCCAGAACAGTCACATCTTGATCAGAGAGGGTGATAAGGTCTTTTTTGGAGTAGCTATATTTAAAGATGGGAACTTTTACTCTTACTTAAGTAAATTTTTGGTGGGAAAATCTGTACTTTTACTTCGTTACTGTGGGCGATGCTCCTTCGTTACTTTATCTTAATTAAATAAAAATTATAAATGCTTCAGTTTATTCCAAACGCGCCGTCTACTTTTCCCTTAGCAATGAGCGATGCCCATTCGCGAATGATTCATTCTTTTGAGTCAATTCTCTTCAAAGGCTTGATCAAACCAGTTGTCTAACAATGTGAATTGATTCGTGAATCAGTTTGAATGATTCGTCCAGTTCCCTGCCGCGCGCGCTGAGCATCTGAAGCGGTTCACTCAGAGATGTAACAGAAAGTTTTTCACGTCTTTTTCTGCACGTCCCTGGACGTCTAAATGCGTCGTCTTCTGGATGTTTAAGTGTGTTTCTGCATAGTTTAAATGTGTATATATAAGCCTGCATATAAAATAATCACACACCCATTGTGTAACATCGTGAAAGTTAGCCTAATCAATTATGTCGAGGTTAAACACATCTTGACAAAGATTCAAAATCGGTCCAGTCAGACCTGAATGTCCATAAAACGTTTTAATTTTTTTGTTTTAACACATTATTTGTGGACATAAGCAAAAAGAAGCATATTTTGCTAACAATATTACGTAACTGTTACGTAACTGCAACGTAATCTGGTGACCAAAGTTTCGTCGTCCGTTCAACTTTCATTTTGGAACTATTTTTCAACCATGACATGACATGTCGGAGGGACATCTTTTCAACGGTCATTAAACGTCCAAATATGTGCTGGGTTATGTGATTGCCATTCTACACATTTGTAACTATTAATTTACAACTTCCAATTCAAAACCCGGGTGTTTTTGATCATTGTCTGTGTGTGCAAATTGAAAGATTCAGCTTTTCACATCAGAGTTGTGAGTAAATTTCATAATGTAACGAATGTTAAGCGGTTTCAGGACCGCAGTTCTAAAACCTAAACCCTAACAACCTAATGCGAGAAGGGTATTCCTGCACAACCGGAGGCTGCGAGTTTCAGGACCGCAGTTCTAGCACCGCAATCCTAGGACCCTAGTTTTTTTGTGACAGCGCCACCTACCGTACTGGATCAACACTAATTAAAGATGGACGACGTGGACAGCAATCAGACGGTGAGTACCGATATTTAATTAAAGTTATATTTTATAACGTTTAAACGGTGCGAAGTTTACATAGTGAGAACTGCTAACTATGAATTAATAATTAATTCCCACCAAATTAAGAATTCGTGAGCTAGTTTTATTAATTACTACGACGTTAATTCGTGGCCATGATTTCACAAATCCTTGTTGAGTTTTAATGACGAAGTATTATAAGTGAATATAGACAGAACATTAATTAAACTTATCAGATGACAAGAGCATGGTTGATGTAAGGTTTGTAAGATTTACCTGCAGCTTAATGTATTAGTGTGAATACTGGCTTAATACTCGTTGTTTTAACCATATTTAAGTATAAAATATCTTTCATAATTAAACTGCACTGACTGCCTAGTTGCACTATGTGTTAGCCTGTTGGTTTTGGCATTGTTTTGCAATGATGAATGAGGCGTACTTATGTACTTACACATTTGAAGTTTGTAATTAGATGTCAGTAACATGAATATTCTGTTTGGCTCTCTCTCTAAAACTCCAACAGTGCATAAGTGTTAAATCAGATATATATATATTTCAGTTGATATATATATATATATATATATATATATATATATATATATATCTCAGTTAAATATGTTAAACAAATGTTTCTTATTTATCCTCTCAGAAAGTAAGAAAGTAAGAGTTGAAGCCTACAGCCATTCTAGCCATGCAGCAACTGATGGAAAAGGGGTTCACTTTGGTGCTGTTGTGATTTTGTCACAAAACCTAAAAAAATATACACAAACATACAAAAATATATAATCAGTGAGACTTGTAATGTTTTTTAAACTACCGTTCAAAAGTTTGGGATCAGTAAGGCTTGTAATGTTTTTTAAAGAAGTCTCTTATACCCATCAAGGCTGCATTAATTTGAACAAAAATGCAGAAAAAAAATGTAATCTTGCAAAATGTTATTACAATATAAAATAATGGTTTCTATTTTAATATCCTTTAAAATATCATTTATTTCTGTGATGCAAAGCTGAATTTCCAACATCATGACTCCAGTATAAAGTGTCACATGATCTTCAGAAATCATTCTAATATGCTGATTTATTATTAGAATTATCAACAGTTGTGCTGCCAAAATTCTTTTTTTGGACGCTGTGATACTTTTTTCAGGATTCTTTGATGAATAAAAAGTTAAAAGGAACATTTATTCAAAATATGAATCTTTTCTAACAATATCTTTGCTATCACTTCTTAACAATTTAACACATCCTTGCTGAATAAAAGGTTTAATTTCTTTCAAAAAAAGAAAAATGGAAATTTACCGACCCCAAACATTTGAACAGTAGTGTATATTGTTAAAAAAGATTTTTATTTTAAATAAATGCTCTTCTTTTTAACTTTTTATTCATCAAAGAATCCTGAAAAAAACCGTATCACAGCTTCCAAAAAAATATTTGGCTGTTGCCAACATTGATAATTCTAATAATAAATCAGCATATTATAATGTTTTCTGAAGGATCATGTGACACTTTATACTGGAGTCATGGCTGATAGAAATTCAGCTTTACATCACAGAAATAAATTATATTTTAAAGGATATTTAAATAGAAACCATTATTTTACATTCTAATAACATTTTGCAAGATTACAGGTTTTTTTTCTGTATTTTTGATCAAATAAATGCAGCCTTGATGAGCAGAAGTCTTTCAAAAACATTACAAATCTTACTGATCCCAAACTTTTGATGAACGTATATATATATATATATATATATATATATATATATATATATATATATATATATATATATATATATATATAATTTATATATATAATTTATATATAAATAAAACATTCTTGAATCATTCTTGTGTCTTGTCTCTCAACAATCTTTAAAATATCGGCTGTAATTTAGTGACTGCATACGCTGATTCCAACTTTAACTTGCCTGATAATGAGCTAATTCACATTAAGGAGGTTAATCAGTATACTGTATAATTCAAGAGACTAAGACTTTTGAGGTTCTCCATTTTTTTACAATTGTTTTAAAAATTGATATACAGTTTTCATTTATATTTTGTGTAAATTCATGTTTAAAGTTAAAATTGTGACTCAAAGCACAGTTAGTAGTTAACCTCTGATGCATTTTGAATCAAAAATCACATTTAAAAACAAATACTACTGAGATTAATATATTGATGCTATATACAAACATGACTACAGACTAAACCAACAGGACTGCGGTCCTGAAACTGCAGCCATCGCTATATCATCCAGTACGGTAGGTGGCGCTGTCACGAAAAACTAGGGTCCTAGAACTGCGGTCCTAGATCTGCGGTCCTGAAACTGCAGCCTCCGGTTGTGCAGGACTCCAGTGGAAGTTTTTGCTACTGTAGTACCTTCATATTTACTGACTTACAAAATCATTAATATCAACATGACGATAAATGTGTATGTGTGTTGAAAGCAGACAATTTCTATGAATTTAAAAAAATATTCAAGACTTGTTCAGGGTTTGTCTGTCTAGAAATGGACCTGCATGGGTGTCACACATTAAGACACTTTTCGCCACCTACGGGTGTAAATAATTGGCAATAAATCTACACATGGACTGTGTACTGAACAGAATGTGTTTCCATATTCAGTCACAAGAGGGAGCTAAAGCAGCAGCATCTGCATCAGGAGAGTCATATGTTGCTGTAAAACATCAACAAAAAAGCATCCAAATAAAGAAACAACATATATTACAAAAATAAACATTTTCGATTCTTATGTTGCTTGCAAATACATTCATTTCACCAGAATACACAAATACTTTTGAGTGGCCTTCGTTCAGATGAGGAAGTTGCCTCCTTTCCCCAGAGTGTAGTTACAACATCTACCAGCAGGGGTGAACAGGCCACACTAACCAGAAGAGAAGAGAGAAAACAATACACAACATGAGCCACTGAAAATACATATACAAGAAAAATGCTCAAAATTGCAAGTATTATGAATGTCCATTTATTTTTGATAAATAAGCTTTCCATTCATGTATGGTTTTCTAGGAGAGGACAATATTTGGCTGAGATACAACTATTTGAAAACCTGGAATATGAAAAAATCTAAATATCTAGAAAATTGCCTTTAAAGTTGTCCAAATGAAGTTCTTAGTCTTAGCAATGCATATTACTAATCAGAAAAATGTACAGTAGGAAATGTATAAAGTATCTTCATGGAACATGATCTTTACTTAATATCCTAATGATTTTTGGCATAAAAGAAAAATCTATAATTTTGACCTAGGCTATACAGTTTATTTTTGGCTATTGCTACAAATATACCTGTGCAACATATGACTTGTTTTGTGGTCCAGGGTCACATTTGATAAAACCATCTCTGGAAACAAGTATGAATTAAATCCCCATCACTATGATAGACGCTGAAGACATTTATTAAGAGTTCAGTGAGGAAACAGAGCTGCCAGATAATAAAGTCTGTTAATAACACACAAATCAATGAACAATATATTGAATGTTTTTTCACAGGAGCTTATAGTGAATCGATGATCAGATCAAATTTGAGTTAAAAACAGGATCAAACTGTGGTTTTATACGTAATTTAGAAAAAAAATATATTTTTATCACATGTACATTAAGTTAATATAAAGTCATTATTTACAAAGTTTTAAGTTTTAAGGCCTTGTTTTTTCATGTTCAGTCACTGGTTGGCGCTCCAGCAGGGTCTTTAGGAGACATGTGTTCTACATCATTAAGTTAAAACAGTGGTTCTTAATCCTGGTCCTGGGGACCCACTGCTCTGCACATTTTGTGTGTCTCTCTTATCTAAAACACTCAGTTCAGTTCATGGATCTCTCTCCTGAAGAGCTGATGATCAGGTGTATCAAATAAGGGACACATCTAAAATGTGCAGAACAGGGTTCCCAGGACCAGGATAAGAACCACTAGTTAAAATGCCTCTGAATCTGAAGATTAACAAAGTAGAAAACTAAATCTATCTGTTCTATAATCTCCAAATTGAATATCATTGTTCAGTATTAAAAGCAAACTTTCCGATGTACTGGTCAATTTCTGCTCTGTTTTTCATCACTTATCTTTCTCACACTCGTTCCCCCTTGCGTACACAAAAAAGCAGAAGTAACTGCAGCTTTTTTAACACTTTTGGACTCTTATCAGCATTTCTTCAGCAGAATCAGCAGCCGTTTACGGTTGTTAAAAGTACGTGTCTCACAGTGTCTAAAAGTGTTTTTCCTTCTCATCGGGAACTACAATAGATCACTTGTTTTTGTTTGCACAGAAATACATGTTTTGTTATATAAAAATTAAAATACCTCAGAAAAACCCTTCAGATTGTTGTTTTGAACTCAACTTTGGTTGTTTTGCTTGTTTTTTTGTTGTTGTTTTTTTCTAAGTATAAAATGCTGTATTATGCATGCCAGACCAGCAGTTGACGATGTCACTTTGCAAAGACACTCACACATTCCTATAAACTGAACACGTAATACGCATGTGCATGATGTCACCATTTTCAATAAGTTTTTGTAGTTTACCACTCAGAGGACGACAACAGTATAATTTTCAAACAAGTTGAGTGTGTTTTTGGGGACTGACTGTTGTCGTGTAAATGAATGACCAATAGCTTAAAATGACCTCTGAGTTGAGTGTGTTTTTGGGGACTGAAAGTTTTCTGTTTTTTTTTTATTTAAAACAGTATATGTAAAACAGCCCCTTGAGTTAGAAATAGTGTGGTTTTTGGGGACTGATCTGAACCAAAGTCCTTTTAAGGCAAGCCATTTCACTCAGCAGCCATCTGAAACGCGTTTCATGAAAGAGAAGCTCATCTCCCTTCTCAATGAACAATCAAAAAATTAAACCAAAGCTGTTCACCATGCTTAGGATTAAATATCATATTTGAAACCAGCAATTAAATCTGACAACAGTTGCTTCATAAAGATACATTTTTTTACTCTTATGCTAAAAATAGCATTAAAAAAATCTTATTTTATAGGCTAGACCATACTAGGTGTTCCTCAGGGATCAGTTCTTGGGCCCCTATTTTTCTCTGTACACTACATCACTGGGACCCATCATTCAGGCACATGGTTTCCTCTATTTCTCCACTTTTTCTATTCTCTTATTATCTTTTATACCTTCCTGTCCTCATTTTTACTATTTTGCTATTTTGAGTGATGACTTGTATAATGGGTGAAGTGCTTGTTGTGTTCCTCAACTGTAAGTTGCTTTGGATAAAAGCATCTGCAAAATAAATAAATGTAAATGCAAATATCTATAAATCAGTGTTTAAAGGCCAAAAACGTTAGTAAAAGCAGTTAATGATATGTGTTTAAATGTAATGTGTTTGCATATTCAGTCACAAGAGGGAAATGCAGCAGCAGCATCTGCATTCACATGTTGCTGTAAAACATCTTCCTGAAGCATCCAGAAAGAATCAGTCACTGGTTAAATATAAAATACTGAAATATTTTCAGTTGTATATGTTGCTACAAAATACTTTTATTTTGTCAGACACACATATATGTTTGTTCTTAGATAAGAATAACTACATAATCCACCACCATAGATAAATACAATAACAAAAAACACCAACAATGATCAACTGAAAAAGAGTAAAAAAAACAAACAAAAAGCAAATAAAAACGCATAAATAATGAAAATGTTGAAAAATGCAAGCATTATGAATGTCCATGTATTTTAAAAGTACAGTGTTATTATTAGAAGACCATTTCATGAATCAATCAAATCAGATTAATGAATTACCAGATTGTTCATGTGCATTTCCAAAAGACTTAAGTATCCACATCAGGCCTTGATTTTCCATCTTCAGACACAAGTTGGCGCTCCAGCAGCATCCTTAGAAGAGATGTACTGTTTGTTACATTAATCTTATAGCGTTAAAATGACTGAATCTGAATAAATAAATAAATAAATAAAATAAATAAACAATAAAACCCCATAATGATCAGCTCTGTGTGTGTAATGTTTGACCTTTTAACCTTAAGTCCCCCCCAGACACCCAGGTTCGAACACACTTAGACAGCAAGCAGTTTCGGCCCCCACCCCCACCCCCCAAACCCCCGAACCGGCCCACATCTGGCCCGCATGAAATCCATGCGGGCGGGATCTGGGCCGAAACTGCTTGCTGTCTAGGTAATGTTTGACCTTTTAACCTTAAATCCAAATTATTCACACAGTGACTTTCAGGAACAATAAACTGTCAAAAAATAGTTGTAAATGGTTCAGAATTTACATTAAAATGTTCAAAACAGTAATACTGCAGAAGTCAGTCATACACTATTAAAAATAAAGGTGCTTAAAAGGTTTTTCACAGTGATGCCATAGAAGAACCATTTTTGGATCCACAAAGAACCATTCAGTCAAAGGTTCTTTAAAGAGCCTTCTCTTTCTTACCTTTTTACAATCTGAAGAACCTTCTTTTTGCCACAAAGAACCTTTTGTCAAACAGAAAGGTTCTTCTTTATGGAACCATTTAGACAAAAAGGTTCTTCTTTGGCATCATGAAGCACCAGTCAATACAGATGTGTGAATCCTGTACAAGGTTTTATTATCTGTGTACTGTTCTGTAAATTCTTTTTTATTTTTATGTGATATATCGACATGATTTGATTGTTATATAAAGCAGATCTGAATGCTATTGTTTTGTATTAAAAACATTTCCAGTGCACTGGTCATATTTTAAAAAACATCTCCAACTCACTACTCACACATTACACTCTATCTCTCTCTCACACGTTCACATCATCAAATAAAACTCACAAAGATCTTAATGGTCAAATTAGAACACAACACTTTCCGTTCTTCTCTCTCATCTACTCATCTCAACTGATCAATTGCTAATATTTTCACATAAAATACATGTTTTGTTGATGTGAATCATTCAGTTTGTTGTACTGAACTCATCTCCTGCAGAAATCTTTTAAAATAGTCGTGATGAGAGATTATGATCAAACTAGAGCAGAGTGGAATATAAACTGAATAAATTTACTAACAAACACACAACTATATTCCACAACCTTCCCACCTAAGCCAGCTCATTCTCACACCAACTACTCATTTCACACCAAGTATTTATTTCCACTCCAGCGGACAAAATCTTCCTAGAACTGATTAACAGCAGGAGTTTAACAGAAACACCCACAGCTAGGATGAGATGTTATCACCCTTTAACAGAGTTATTTATTTATTTATAATGCACATTCAGTGAACACCCCAATTCATTATTTTCATCTAACAGTTTTAATGGCCCTAATAGTGTCTCTAGCATTTATTTTCAAGATAAAAGTATCTACTAAATGAATAAATGTTATTAAATACAGAATCCAGCAGCAATTGGGTGCATTAAAAATATGTATTGTTGCAAAATCTGCTTAAGCTATAGAAATCTTAAGATAAAACATTTGAACAGATTGTGGATATTTTAAAGGCTTGTGCCTTCTCCCAAACCGCATTTATACTGTATGTGTGTGTGTGTGTGTGTGTGTGTGTGTGTGTGTGTGTGTATGAATGTGAACCCTCTCACTGGAAACTAATTAGTAGACAAGATGCCATTATGTTCACATTAAATGCCCAATACAATATTTTTCATATGATGTCAGGATGTAGGATCATCAGATCTTAAACAGATTATTACATTTGTAATGCCACACACAAGTGGTTTTAGAACTACGAACAAGATTAAAAAGAACTAGAAACATGGCGGACGTTCACAAGCCTGACTGTCAGACTGACGCCTGGAAAAGGGGTTTGGGTTTGTTAATATTAACATCTATAACCAGGTGTTATCTTGTATTTGATAAGCAATAGTTTTAGTTTTGTGAACTCTAAAAATCATACGTCTGTGTGTCTGTATTTTTTTTACAAATAACAATTTGGATAGTTTA
Source organism: Cyprinus carpio (assembly GCF_018340385.1). Lineage (NCBI taxonomy): Eukaryota > Metazoa > Chordata > Actinopteri > Cypriniformes > Cyprinidae > Cyprinus > Cyprinus carpio. The sequence continues at coordinate 8,408 of NW_024879211.1, read as the reverse complement.
TATATATGATAATTTTTTTCTGTCTTTTTCTCCACAAACAGTAAATACTTTTAGGGAATAGTATATAAGTAGGCAAATTAGAATGTAACAGAGGAAACTTGAAAAGTAGCTGATTAAACTGTATCTCTGTTATTTACACATTGGACACACCACAGTAAGAATAGTTGATCTCAGATTAAATAATAAACATTTGATAAAATATTTCAAAACAATAGTAAAGGTGATTTACACAAATTCACTTCTGAACAGACACTGTGACATTGAAACTCTTGTATTTTTCTCTCCACTGGTCAGTGATAAAGTCCAGAGTCTGTGGTTCTGGGTGTTTGTGATGGTCAGAGATCCAGTCTGAGTGTCCAGATTCAGTCTGTTTTTGAGTGTTTTATCATCATCAGTGTCATATATGGAGCTTTGGGAAAGCCTGCTGATTGCAGGTATTCGAGAGTTTCCAAACATCCACTGTATCAGATACTTTAGTAACACCAGTGTGTAGATTGACAGATTCTCCCTCCATTACTGACACTGACGTCACTTCATCTGTGCCAGCTAGAAAACAATCAAGAATAGGAACTAAGACTCTCAGAGAAGTTTCTCGGTTTTTAATGAGCAAACTAAATGTAGTTTTATTACAATTTTATTCTAAATAGTGCAGAAGTTAAGTTAATAAATTTTGTGTTTGTGTGTGTCTGTGGATCAAAAAATTGATTTTGGTTTAAATAACCAAACATTAACTTGTAGCAAAACTTGTCATCAGTTCTTCCAATGCTTAATATGTGAATCAATATGTAATTTTAGTATGTGCTGCCGAAGCAATAGAGGCATTTTGCATTTAGTAAACTAATTAATATTGACAAAACAAAAGTATAGTGCTAACTCAGCACAATTATTAAGAATAGTAGTTAGAGACTGGTCTCAGTTCGCGTATGTACCCCTTGTTCCTTTGAAGGAGGAAATGGAGACATCACGACGGGGCTGACGACTGACGAATTGGGATCTCACCAAAAAAGACCAATCCACTTTGAGTGTAACTAAATGAGCTATGGAACATTAGCATTAGTGGATTTCGAATTTGGCTGCTTCACCCCGCAGTGTGGGTATTAGAAGCAGCAGGTGCACTGCATTATTCATGTTTTTGCTGAAGAGCCAAAACCGATGACCGAGCAGCTCAGCGGTGGTACAGCAACTGTGGCGATGGGACGTGACGTCTCCGTTCCCTCCTTCAGGGAACAAGGGTTACATACGTAACCGAGACGTTCCCTTTCAGTCGGTCACTGTAGTAAATCTGTAGTAAAAGGGAATGTATATAAATAATTACAATTAATTATGATTAATTACAATTATTTATATGAGCTGCCAGTAGTAACTGTAGCAGAATTAAACTGCCATCAACTAATCTGTTCGTCCAGCAAATATTTAGTGTAATGTCATATAAACTCTAAGAAAGGATATTTTCATGGCCACAGAAAACAACCTTCTTACAGTAGCCTAATAATGCATTAGAGCATGTAGCAAGGATCAAATCGTAAAAGGACAATTAATTCGCGAGGCAGAATCAGAAACTCGTGTAATTTGATACTTTGGAGTTTTATACATTCAAGTGGAAGGAATACATACAGTAGAGGTGGAGACAATCTATCCCATAGCATGCAAATGAAGTACAGGAATCAGCCTTGATCTCATCAGCATAACAGTGTCATTTAAATACAGAGGTGCCTGACAGTATCGCCCATACTGTACCTTCACATTATCATAGAAACAAAGGCACAGTTGTGCCTTGAGCTTAAATAGCCAGATGGTCAGGATGGTCAATGTCTCAGAAACCTGGGCTGCTTGACTTGATCATCTCAGAATGTCATCATCTTAACCTCAAAATGTAAAAACACAAGGTACATTCTATTACATTGGAACCTAGATTTAACATTTTATAAATTTGTAATCCCACAGTCCTCCCGTTGAGAGTTCTAATAACTCTCACATAATACAAATTTAAAACTTCATAAGTCCATTCTATGGCCTATGTTTGTTAACATAAGCCCCATCTTGCAGTCATGTAACTTGAAAAGGTTACAGGCACACATAACATATTCTGTGTCTTGTCCTAGATTTACTTAGGTGTAATAGTTATTTTTAGAACCATAACTGTTGACACATTCAACATGGATGGTAACATGTTGTGGAAACTTCATGATGACACAGAAAACCATGTAGCATAAGAGTGGAAGTCCTGAAGTCCATTGCACCTGAATAGCTGTGAAGTCTGTTTTCTGTCGTCCATTTCCCACGTAGATTCACTCAGATGACTCTTGGTCCTCCATTGAAGCTTGTTCATGGATGTCTGAGGTGATGCTTTACACCAGGGTGCCGCATATGAAGGTGACATGGCATGTACACATACTGTGTGTGTCCTAGTCTGTCCCTGTAGTTGGTGTTGTGCAAAATTTACTGTACAACATCTTTTATAGCAGTAGGTTTCAGAGAGAACCTCTCCACATACTCTTATAGGCTATAAAAGTTATCTTATCTTGCTGAGGTGTCGTGGTTGCCATGGTAACCAGGGGTCTAGAGTCATTCGCAGACATCCTGGCACCTAGTATGTTTATTGGCTGAGGGGGTCTGTGATCATTTGTTGATCTAATGAATAACTGATTTGTTAAATCAAATAAAAAAATGGTCGTGTATGATTGGTACAGACGCTACACTGTACAACAATAATTATTATTTTTTATATTGTAAGGGTTAGGTTTAGGTTTAGTTTTGGGGTTGGTGTATAGATGTTAATAAAAATACAATCTAATATTTTATTTTTTTTAAAAATGAATTTCATTGTTAAGTTCTGGTCGGAGCTGTATCCTTCTAGCCACAAACCAGCAAACCACGTGTTTTAACCTTGTCTTGACTCTATCTTCTCTCATCTTTCTTTCGTACAGCTTATTCTTCTTAGAAATAAACAATTCATTTGCCAGAGGCTGTAACTGTGTATTTAATATTGTGGATTTAGCACACAATGACTTTACCGCTTTGCAGACTTTTTGTTTGGATGCTGGATCAGCATCAGTTATCTCTTCTTCACGGATCGGAACTGTTTAAAAAATAATTCTTTAATATTGTTACAAAAATTTACAGATAAATTTTATATATTTTAGAGTTTTAAAATTTTCATTGCCGTATATTTCACACAACTGTCAACATCTAAAATAGCAATGATGTCATATATTTGCATACTTCATTGTGACTGGTCTTTATCAAACATCTGAGTCACATGGAACTTTCTAGAGTGAACAGCAATTTGTAACAAACCAACAAAATTGTCAAAAAAATGTAAAACACTTGTGTAGAACTTGCTTTGTTGTCCTGCTTTTTATGTTTCCTGTAACTACAGAAAATCACTTTATCAGTCACTATTGTGTTATTCTATTATATTATGTTATTTACTCAATATGGTATTATCTTAAAATAATATGCATGATATGAAAGAAATCAATATACTGATTAATATGCTGAGTTATACCCAAATACTGGATGTCTTATAGAAGGTTGGATGTATAAAGGCAGTACTGGTAGAGTTGAAGAGGATTGGATGTATAAAGGACCTCCCACTGGGAGGTGCCGGTAGTCTTCCATTGAATTGTACCTATGTATTAAATAACCCCCTGTGTATTGCACCTGTGAACTAAAGTAACCCTGTGAACTTTGGGTGATTTCCAGAGGCTGACAGCAATGGTAAACAAATATGATGAAGTCTCATGTGACCACAGCCAACCAATAGAAACAGGCAAAATGGAAGTTTTATTAAAAAATGGTTGATTTGGCCAAATTCCACCATTAAAAAAATGGACTAGGTGTACTAGTGATAAAGTGTGGCAAACCGGGCAGGCAGTGCCAATTAACTACCAACTTTGGTAAGAGATAAGGGTATAAAACGAGTGTGCGGACAGACAGAGAACTCAGATGTGGTGCCCGTTATCTCGGCTTTATTACTTTGATTAATAAAGTCTATATTTTGATATCTGGAACTCTGACTCTCGAGCTTTATTAACCACATCGAAGAAATTCATCATTGGCTTTGAGACACGACATCACGATCAGGAAGATTACAGTAGCACCAGCAACCATCAGTCTGACATTGTGGGCAAGACTCAGTTTCAGGGCTCGGTGTTGAAATGATAAAGAAACACAGATATTAATGAAAAGAGAATGTTTTAGTCTGATCTATAAAAAAACATCAGCATGAGAGCAGCAGCAGCAAATATGGTGCATACAGATACACATTTGTTTTAAACAGTTTAAATAGGTGTTTGGTGTATAGATAGACAGTTATCAATACATTTTGCAGCTACAGTCACATAATCATTCACTTTGAACTAGTATATGCAAATATTTTTATTCATTAATTTTTTTTTCTGTTCTTAAGTTGCATGTGAGATTTGGCCAATACTTCTCATTATACAGACACAAGATTTAATTATGTCATAAAAAAATACTTTTTTTTTTTCTAAAGGTTTTCCTGAAATAATGAAATAAAAATTATGTTATTATAAAGGAGCCCAATGGAATGATTTGCAACAGGTGGGAATTTTTTAGTGATTTATTTTTATATAATTTAGTACTATATTCATAAAATGTGAACTGTTGGCCAAATGTCGCTTCATGTAAGTTATCAGTGAGAAATGTGACTTTATACAAGCATTGGTCTTCGGTCCGAGTCTGAACATCTTTCTCAGTTCAGTGAATGTTAAAGGAACTAGAGTGCTGAATGAATCAGCTAAACCAGCATCATAGGATCACATGTGCTGGTATTTTGGTTCATTACAATTCAGAGAATTTTGATTGAGTAACTTCAATGGCATAGATCTGCAAACAGTTTGAGACGTTTCAGTCTGATTAGGTACTTCCTGTTCACTAAAATAATTCATTTGCGAACTTGACATCACTCTGGTTTGCATGAGGCTCGGTATTACAGGTAATAATGTTGTAAACGATGTTCATTTTCTTGCACAGACTGATTGATTCACTTCATAAGACCTCAATATATTGTCAGGAGCCACAGGTATAAATTTTATCTTGCCTGTATATGATTAATCATGGACTTGCATTAAAAAATCTTCTTGACTGTTCAGAAGAAAAAGTCACCTACATCTTGGATGGCCTGAAGGTGAGTAAATTAAAGGCAATTTATTTTTATTATTTTTTTTTTACCAACTATATGTTTGCTCTCCAGGACTGACAACCATATATGCTACTGTGTGAACATGGCCTTTTTTTTGCTAATACAGAACCAGTGTTAAATTGTTTTGATTTTCAGCACAAGCACAATAAGAACAATGCAGCTGCTGCTCAAATAACAAATTTACAATAGAGAACTAAACCATAAGTTGGTCTGTGGGTTGGTGGTACTTGTACCCAATATCCACCTTCTGTATATATTTGGTTATTGAGACCATTAAGGAGGGAGACATCCTCAGGGATAGTTGAGCGGATAATCACTAATATCAGCACTGACATACCTGGACATGGCTGACAGAGTTGAGTGATGTCCAGATGTGTGGTCTGGTTGCTTATGTGATTGTTGATCACACAGATGTAGCTGTTTTTATCTTGATATTCCACCTCCAGAGGTAGAGAGAGACTGATGCTGAGATCAGACACACTGATGCTGGACAATAAACTGTTTCCTTTGTACCAGGAGAGAGTCACATGACCCACATTCACCACTGAACACAGCAGTGCACATTCATACACTGATGATGATGATGAAGATGAAGGACAGTAACTGGTGATGACAGGAGGGGACAGAGGAGCTGGAAAATATGAAAAAATACAAATTAAGTATTCTCCGCTAAAACTCAGTAAATTAATGAATCTTTATAAAAAATTAATTAAGACACATTATAAATTTAACCATGATTCAATATGTAAGCACCAATATAAAGCAGACAGGAAATAACACACAATTCTCTACTCACCATAGATAGTAACTCTAAAGGTCTTCTTCAGATATTTTACATACATCTGTAACATATAATCTCCAGAGTCTGTGGTTCTGGTGTTCATGATGGTCAGAGATCCAGTCTGATGATCCACCTTCATTCTGTCTCTGAATCTCTCAGCACTATCACTATATTAGACCTGTTGAGTTTTTATATTAAATTTAATAAATGTATCTCCAAATGTCCACTCTATGACAGTATATTTCTGTATTTGAGTAACATCAGTGTGTAGAGTGACAGAATCTCCCTCCTTCACAGACACTCTCTTCACTTCATCACCAAACACACCTGCAGAACAACACACACTGTTACTCAATCAAAGATTCAATTCTTATTTGGTTGGTTACATAAAGCTCTTAATAAAATAATTAAATGTTGTAATTTTTTACCTATTTAAAACTAAATAATTGTATATAATTTTAATATTTTTTTTGTTTTATAAATTAAAAAGTATAATTTGATTCAAGCTATTAAAATTGTGGAAACTGGACCTTCATGTTCATAAATGATGCATAACCCCAGCAAACTATAGAATGATTCTCTGATGTTAGTGTATGATTCCTGTTTCTTTTTTCTTTTATTTTTTAATTATTTCAGAACTAATGTCTAATATCCTAGAAATATTGCAGGGAGGTTTTTGTATGATAAACTAATAACCTTATACTGAACATTTTCTAATGGTAAAATACCAATGTTTAACTTTAATCATAAACTACATTACCAGAACTGCATGACCAATATTAGTGTAAATATTGTATTAGCAGCATTTACTAAAATGTGATAAGATAATGTTAAAAAATAACTACAGCTAAAACTATTAGGTTTACTATATACTTGTGTTCAGTGAAGTGTGAAAATAATGGCATGTCTGTTATCTGCACAGACATTTTTATTAGGGATAGAGAGGATAAAATTCAGTGGTAAGAAATTAGTATTGTTGTGATAGCTGTGTAATATATATATATATATATATATATATATATATATATATATTAAATATATATAAATATATATATATTATAGATAATATTAAATGTTAATGTTAATCAGTAAACTACTGAAAGTTAAACAAAACAAAGCATATTGTTAAAATAGATTATGTGCAGAATTGTTTCCAGAAATTTGAGATAAAGAAAATGTTGTCTTAGCCATCACACACAACCTACAACAACACACTATTTCCTGGTCAAGAAACACTTAAAACTGTTCTGGAAGCGTTCTGAGAATCAAAATGTGCATGAATGTTGGAAAAGTAAAGGTGCTTATCTAGAAAAACTGATTCAGTAACACAAAGATCTGTTGTCCGGTGATAATATTGAATAATGTACGTTTAATACTATGTTTATGTACAAGAACAAAAGTATAACTTACCAATCAGATGCCACAAAAATATCAAAATGAATGCATAAGCCATTGTCTCCAAGAGTTTTAAGAACATTATGAAATAAGAACACTCCAAATTATAAAAAAAAAACAATAAGACTAATCTATATACTACTGAAATAAAACATTATTGTTATTATTTTGACAAATCATGCATTATTTCATATGATGAAAAATGCATGTGATAAGATCATCTGTGTTTTGTAAAATGATGTTCTGCAGACAGTGAATACACTTGTCCACACCCATCAGACAATTAATGTCGTTCATATGGGTCTATTCCATTACTTACGTTTACTTTCTTGTGCTTACTGACCTGTGTTGATGCAAATGACACATTTGTGTAAATATTATGCAATTATTCATGGGTCTCAACATTTAGTGAATGGTTGTGTATGATATAAGGTTATTCTGGTTCTCCAACAGGTAAAGTTCGCATGAACATGACACGGAGTTAAACTCTGCAGCGCATTGGACCTCCAGAGTCCAGGGCAAGATTTGAGGAAGGGGTGCTAACTGTTTATGATTTCAAAATAAAAGCTCAAACCCTGAGTTGACGCGTTTTTATGTCCACATATTTGAAATTACAGTGGCTTAGCATTTCTGTCGTAAAGAAATGGCCAAATATTAAAATGAAGTGGACATTTGAATTAAATGTTGTTTGGTCAACAAGGACTAGATGCGCAGTAAAGTGTAAAACAATCGTCCGGTCGTTGGCGCCCTCTGCAGGCATTTGTTATAATGCGTAATGGTACATGAGTTCTATTGTTTATAATACAGTATGTAGTTTATCAGTTTGTTGTTCAATAACTAAACCCATATGATTACTTGCTTTTGCTACATATTTTGAACTAAGTTCTTATGCTCCCTAATTACAAACTGTTATATATTTAAGGTTCTTTTTTAAAAGCTATTGTAAGGAGTTAGTACAGAAAGTAACAAAACATAGTGCAGACAGAGATAATAATTATAATTTCTTACAATACAATGTTACAGTAAACAATGAAAACAATAAAGTCTGTTATTGATTTATTGATG